>NW_024349798.1:18085734-18204651 GCF_902729225.1 Pteropus medius | reverse complement strand
GCTGTTGCAAAAAATGCTGCTACAGACACAGGGATGCTAAACGAACTGTTTTGTTGTTTCTATATATAATCAAATTTAACAAATATTCCTTCTTTGAAATGTTTATTTTCTCTATTAAAAGATAGGCTTCTGGTACAGCATGAGTAAGTTCTGAGTACTGTGCAGGACAGAGACTGTAGTTAACACCGCACTGCACATTTGGAGTTCGTTAAGAGTCATCATAAATGTTCTTGCCACACACACACACCATTTCACAAAGCGTGAGTGTATCAGATGCTCACGTGGTGCACCTTAAATTACACAATGTTATTTGCCAATTATATCTCAGTAAACCTGGAGGGGAAATGATAGGGCTGAGAGTTAGGTGTTGGGAGTTGAAAATCTTACGATTTCTGGCAGGCGGTATAAACGAGAGATGTGGACTGTTCCTAGAGGCGCAGGGAGTGGCCAGGACGCAAGAGCTGACAAGTCTGCTCCACTCAACTGGCTGAGATCCATGTTGTTAGCAAGAACCACGGCTGAAATGGTTCTAGAATTCTGAGTTTCTAACAGAAATCTGAAATCTATTCTATGGAAAATCTCTGATTCTATTTGTTGACAACGATTTTTAAAATGTAAGTATATGGTGAGGCCATGATTTTCCTGTAGCCCTCACAACTAAGAATTTGCTTTTTTTGTAAGGAAGAATTAATTATCAATTTATGCTAAAGTAATAAGTTATACATTTATGTTAAATAGAAAAAATACTGAAAATTATTTGAACAGAAAAAATTCTAAGAGGGATTGAATTTACCGTCTCCTGTGTAAAAATGTTTATGGTTCATCAATAAAATAAAATATGAATGACTTAGTCACTGGTTTTCAGTCGGCTGGGGCCAGGCTCACAAGTCCCCACTACGTGCCTGCCACTTCTAACATGCAGCTCATCTGCCTTTCTTAAAGTACTTGTTTGTTTTCCTTCCAGTGTCAAGTTTGCATTAAAAGCTCCTAGGTTTGCTTTAGCTTGGAATATGCCTTCCAGAAATATTGGGAACATGAGGGGGCATCACTTAAAGGCAGCAAGCCACAGCTGGGTCCCCATGATGAGGGTCTCTGAGTCTGACGCCCATTCTAGAGAGTGATTCTGGAGAAATGCTAGGTGGAAACAAACGTGACCCCAAATCGGGTGCATAATGTTTGTGGGGAGGACTTGTCTCTCACAGAGGAGGGATTGACAGCTTTTTTTCACTATTGACAGTCAAATCATCTTCAGTGCACGTCTCAGGAGGTGCAGGGGATTCTGCAGTGCTTGGACTCAGGAAACCATGGCAATCCATTTCACCTGAGACAAGGCCCCTTGCCAAGGTGAGAATAGCCTTGCAGCCTGGCTAGGAAGCACCACTCATGGAGATGGAAGAGTAGGGATGCCTTCGGATCTGGGTACCAGCTCCTTCCCAGCCGCCTCTGGCACGATACCCTCCTCCAAGTCTCAAGCCCCTTGGGATATCTGGCTGTCCCAGAATGTGTGCTGTTTCTTGGTACTGGACCATGCCGGGTTTTGTGAGTAGGTCGTGACCTGCCCACCTGGCCTCTTCAGCACCATTCCCTCCTTGTTTTAGAAGAAAGATTTCTTTGAGAAGTGAGTACTCTGCTAAAGGCAAACTGGAACTTAAAGCAATCACCATCAGGGCTTATGGACATCCTCGTGCTCTGCGTGATCACGAGAATTGTATGGAAAGACTCCATGTTTAGAGGAAAGCTCGATGGTTCCAACATCCCCTTTCCTTTACTTCTTTTTCTCATCTGTAAGTACTCCCATCTTGGCATGCTGGCCAGAATGTGATGGGGCTTGCCATGTTTGCATGCTCTGCGTTGCAACTCTTTCTTTTTCTCGAATAAACTTTTTTCGGTGACAAAACACCTAGTCGATATTATTTTTTAGTCGATATCTCTCAGGGCTCCACCCAGGATAGCGACACATGTTTCCATCTACTCTCACACTAACCTAAAAAGGAAAGGCCTTTCAAAATGAGTGGCAAAAGAGCTTTTATTAAAAATCAATAAGAAGAGCTATATGGGAAGCATTGACTATACAGAAGCCCAAACAGTGTTCTGATGAGGAGGCAAAGGCACTGGGTGTCTGTGAGAAGGGGGCAGTGACATCCACAGAAGGAAGGCATTGCTACTGGTGCAGGAGACCTGACATAGTGATGCTGATTCTAAATAATTAAAAAATGCTCAGTCTGTTGATCTTGTTATCTTCGTTAGCAGTTTTATGAATCCAGTTTTTCCTTAGAGTTCTGTAAATCTTCATCACACTCCGTGTTATGCTTGTGGGAGGTGGGGAGTACTCCTGTCCCCCAGGGTCCTGTCAGCCAGTCTAATAATCAAGTAGATGAGAGACAGACCAACAAGAGAAACGACCCGATTTAACACATACATGAATGGGAACTCCACACACCTGAGAGCTGGAGAGCCCACGTGCAGCTGAGGTCAGACACACAGGGAACTAGGCATTCGAGCTGGGAGCGAAGTGGTGCCAGGGGCTTCAGAGGGCGCCTGTGAGATGAGAAGAGCAGGTGCTTGGTTACCAAAATCTATCCTGCCCTGCAGACTGGCCAAAAGAGGTGACCTCTGAGTCTTTGTGGCTATGGGCCAGGCCCCTAATGCAAGTTCTCCCAGGGGATTAAGTGGCGGAGCTTCTCTTTTTTAATACGAGCATGCGTGTGCGTGCACACACACACACACACACAGACACACGCACGCACATATATATAAGTTCATATTAGTGTCAGGTGTACAGCACAATGATTAGACACTTATATAGTTATGAAGTGATCTCCCTTGCCCCCAATCACTCTATCACCCATCTGGCACCACACACAGCCATTACAATAATATTGACTACATTCCCTATGCTGTACTCTATGTCTCCATGACTGTTTTGTAACTACTAATTTCTATACCCAGTCCCCCAAGCCCCTCCCCTCTGGCTGTCTCCAGATTGTCCTCTGTATCCCTAAGTTTGTTTTTGTTTACTTTGTTCCTTTTGTTCCTTAGATTCCACGTATAAGAGAGATCATATGTATTTGTCTTTCTTTAACTTATTTCACTCAGCATAATAACCTCTAGGTCCATCCATATCATTGCAAATGGTAGGATTTCACTTTTATGGCTGAGTAATATTCCATTGTATTTATGTACCACCACTTCTTTATTAAATTGTCTATTAATGGGCACTTAGATTGCCTCCATATCTTGGCTACTTCTATGAATAGCACTACTGTGAACATAAGGGTACATATCTTTATGAACTAGTGTTTTCGTTTCTTTGGATAAATTCCCAGATGGATAAATTCCCAGAAGTGCAATTGCTGTGTCAAATAGTAGTTCTACTTTTAATTTTTTGAGGAACCTCCAAAATGTTTTCCATAGCAGCTGCACCAATTTGCAATCATACCAGCAGTGTAGGAGAGTTCCCTTTTTACCACATCTTTGCCGACACTTATTCTCTTGAGTCTGTGGCTAAAGTTCACTTTAGCTCAAAGTCATCTGCATACGACTGAGTCACATCTTGGAGTGGCTCATTGTTAAATTAGGGTTTTTTTTTTTTTTTAATGAATCTCTTTGCAGATGAAACACATTTGTAGAAACATTTTTGCAAAGCAACAGAGTAAAATAATAACCGTCTAAAATAAAATAAAAGACTTAAAAAGGCCATGGTTAAGAATCTAGTAACAGTTCATATATATACATACATGTAAGCAATGTAATCGACCTGGTTATTTATTCCAATCTTAGCTAAAAAAAATCCACATCCTTTATATCCTTCCTTATCAGAAGGACACATTTAATTTTCCTTTCCTGCAACAAAATGTGCCTCCATGATTCATACCTTCTTCTACTGAAACATACATCCTATTTTTTATATATAGTCATTTGTTTTATCTTTATTATTTTCTGAGACTTTTGTAAAAACTACAGCTCTTTTATAAATCAGTTTTGGCAAGGGAACTTATATAGAAGACTGCAACTTAAAAAGGCTTTTTTTCCCTCTTAGTCTTCATGGGCAAAGTTTTGGTTAGTTCTTGGGTATTTATATTTTATTATTATTGTTTTTAAATTTTTAAAAATCATTATTTTATTAAATTTATTGGGGTGAATTGGCTAACAAAATTATATATGTTTCAAATGTACAATTCAATAATACGTCATATGTATATTACATTGTGTGTTTACTACCCAAAGTCAAGTCTCTTTCTGTCACCATGCACTTGACCCTCTTTATCTTTATCTACCTCTTCTCCCCATCTTCCTTTTGGTAACCACTAAACTGTTGCCTGTATCCATGAGTCTGTTTATGTATCTTGTTTGTTTGTTGCTTTCAGTTTTATACCCCAGGTAAGAGTAAAATCGTATGGTTCTCAACTTTTTCTGTCTGACTTATTTTGCTTAGCATGATAAGACATGATAAGAGACACAACTTTCAGAAAGAGGGAAAGACTAAGACATTTTTTAGCATTATACGTGTATGTGTCAGAATATTAGAAATTTTATATGCTTTTTAGAATATTTATATTGATAGCATATCTACATAAAAATAACCAAAGGTTTAGCATCATTTATTTGACGATGCTTCCTGTGTAATTTAGCGCCAAATAAGACTGATTCATTTAATTTCCCCCTTTTATAAAAAGAGATATTTTCTTCACAAAGTTCTCAAAAATCTGAAAGGTCAAGAAAATAAGTCTATTTGCTTTTGAATTTTTGGAAGTTTGTCAAACCGATCAAAAGTTTTAAAACATTTGGTCAAATAAAATCATAGGTCATTGTGAAACAATAATTAAGCTATTCATTTCCACCATCACAATTAAAGACACTTAAAGGCAAATGTAGAAAGTTAAATAGTTGTAAGCAAAATTTAGTTCTTTTAGTATTAAGAATACTAAATTTAGTATTAAGAAGTCTTAAGTAATTAAAGACCTGATGATAAAAGAGCACAGGGAATCATTTAAGTAAAACAAAAGCTCTACTTCCTCTTTATAACCTCTTATTGAGAACATAAGAACAGTGCAAGAAAATTTTGTTCTTTTAGCAGAGAGATAACATTCAGTTTTAGCCATGCATGAGCACACCATTGATATTAAAGCTTAATTAATTTTTAAAATCCTTAACATTTCAACTTTAGCCAGCTTAATTAAAAGAGGTAAAATTCCAAAATAACAAGGACAAAATTTTTTCTACTTTTCTTAATAGGAAAATATCTTCATATCTTATGTCATCTTTTATTGAAAACATATATTGATTCTTTCCAGATTCATTAAAATTCTTAACCCTTAGAAACCTTAATTTCTAGTGACAACTAAAAATAAGCAATTAGCATTCTTTAGAATGGCAAATTTATGAATACATTTTATAACATAATTTTTAGAAACATGTGCTTCCTTAACAAAGCACAACACATTCATTAACAAATTCAAACTTATTTTTTAGTTCCTCTATAATAAGAACCCAAAAGTAGATAAACTTAGATTGACTTAGCAATTGATGTTTTAGTATTTTATATTGTTTAGAAATAATCTAGATTACTTAATAATTTCTATTATTTAATTTAATTTGATGAAACTCAAGGTTTCAAGTCACCAAAGGATTATGGGAAATTATTTTTAACTATATATACCACAATGCAATTATTACTGAAGAGTTTCACTATAAAGCCTATTATTTTATTTATATCTATTTAATTCATCAATTCTTAACAATTATGTTTAGGTTACCCACTAAAAGTTTATGAGATGTTAGACCAAGTCAGCCATCATACTAAGTTATTCTTTTTGTTGACCAATTTGTAAGCCTGAGTAGAATAAAAGTATTATACTTAAAACTGGTAACTTTAATGATATATCTGTTTTAATTAAAGCAATAAACTTAAACCAATTTTAATATTAAATATTTTCCCTGATGATCCTGAAAAGCATCTGGATTCACTTCTGTTATATTTTTAAATTTATATAAGTGCTTAATTTTTTTTAAAGCCAATTAAACAGAGCTCTTCTTTTTTTTACTATGTTGTAATCATTTTAATTGTGTATAGTGAAAAAAACCCTTAATGATTTAGACCTATATGTATAAGCCAAACAACTTATTTGGGTCATATTTTTTTGACATTCAATATTAAATGAGTTTCAGGTGTACAGCATGTGATTAGACATTTATATGACTTACAAAGTGACCCCCCCACACCCCAACAAGTCTAGTCCCCCCCACCTGGCACTTTTCACAGTTATTACAATATTATTGATGATATTCTCCATGCTGTACTTCACAATAAACCATGATTATTTAATAACTACCAATTTGTACTTCTTTATCCCTCCACCCTTTTCACCTAGCCCTGTCCCATCTGGCAATTATCAGTTCTTTCTCTGTATTACTTTTTGTTAGTAATTTTACTTTCTTCTTTAAATTCTTTAAATACATATAAGTGGAATCATATGGTATTTGGTTTTCTCTGACTTATTTCACTTAGCATAATACATTCCAGATCCATCCACATTGTCACAAATGGTTAAGATTTAATTTTTTATATTCCATTGTATATATGTACCACATATCTTCTTTATCCTATTGTCTAGCAATGGGCACTTAGGTTGCTTCCATATCTTAGCTATTGTAAATACCATTTCAGTAAACATAGGGTGTATATGTCTTTTTGATTTATTGTTCTTGTTTTCTTAAAATAAATACACAGAAGTGGAATTTTGGGGTCATAAGGTAGTTTTATTTTTGAGGAACCTCTAAACTGTTTCTATAGCAGCTGCACCAATTTGCAGTCCCACCAACAGTGCAGGAACATTACCTTTTCTCCACAGCCTCACGAACACTTGTTGTTTGTTGATTTATTGATCATGTCATTCTGACAGGTGTGAGGTGATATCTCATTTTGGTTTTAATTTGCATTCCTCTGATAGTGATGTTGAGCATCTTTTCATATGTTTGCTGGCCATCTGTATTTCCTCTTTGGAGAAATGTCTATTCGGGTCCTTTGCCCATTTTTTAATCAGATTTTTTTTTTTTTGGTGTTGAATTGTATGAATTCTTTATAAATTTTGGATACTAATCCCTTGTCAGATGTATCATAGGTAAATGTCTTCTCCTATTCAGTAGGTTGTCTTTTTGTTTTGTTGATGATTTTCTTTGTTGTACAAACCTTTTTAGTTTGATATAGTCCCATTTGTTTAATTTTTCTTTTGTTTTCCTTGCTCAAGGAGACATATTTTAAAAATATTACTAATAGCAATATCAGAGAGTTTATTGCCTATGTTTTCTTCTAGGAATTTTATGGTTTCAGGTCTTACATTTAAGTCTTTAATCCCTTTTAAGTTATTCCTATACATTATATAAAAAAGTAGTCCAGTTTCAATTTTTTTCATTTATCCATCCAGTTTTCCCAACACATTTATTGAAGAGACTAATTTTACCCCATTGTATATTCTTGCCTCCTTTGTCATAGATTAAATATAGGTGTGTGTTTATTTCTGGGCTCTCTGCTCTATTCCATTTATCCATGTGTAACAGGGCTCTTTTTGTATAAACCAATTCTGTTCATTGTCTCCAGAAGTAGACATACATACACATACATAAAAAGACAAAACCATAGATGTGATAGTTTTTTAAAAATTCAACTATGAAACAGGTACAATAAGGTAAAATCTTATTAATTTATAACAGTCGAAATAAGTTAAGTTTATTCATTCAGATGGCAAAGGCTTTAAGATTTTTGTCTTTGATAAACAATTTTAAAGGAGACTGATGGGTGCCACTGAGGTAAGGGAACCTCTTCAGCCTCTTGTGTTTTTTTACTTTTTAAAAAAACTTTCTTTTCTCATTTTTTCCCCTTTGGTTTGTTTAGTCTCAGGCAGCTGCAGGCTATGTTTACATTTCTGGTTATCAGTATGAAGACCTGGGATGTTACTGAGGAGACTTAAAAAATCCTAATAGACTTCTAATTTTATCAAATTTATGATCATAGAGTTATTACATTTCTTGAAATATTTTGTCAGTTTTCAGGAAGGACAAATAGTAAAAATATTTAAAGTACCTGATCAAATGGCCAAAGTTTATGTTTTGGGGTTCTTTTAGAAGTTATTTTATCTTTTAGAAGCAGAAAATCCTGCTTATCAGTTAAGGAATGTGTTCCTTAGTTCTGGAGAGGTTTGGGTTTCTCTCCTTATGCAATCTCTTATGACAATGTAACAGAGACAAAGAGACAAGAGAGCACAATTCAGTGAGTACTGATCCGTGTGAGCTAGTGACCCTCCCCACCTCGCCCTCCCTCACTTCCCACCCCTGCTGGCACTTCTTACGCGTGTGAGCTGTGAGGCCACTTTTCCACTGGGTGGTAAACTCCTGGGGCACCCTGCCGCAATCCACCTCAACCAAAGAGGAAGGAGCTTCAAGCTTAAGAAGGCATGCCATGGCCAGGGAGGCCAGGTGTGTTACAGTGGTGAGCACAGAGAGGCTCTGCAGGACCGGATCTGGCTCCAGGGGATGCTGACCTTGGAGGTGAGGCCACTTTAGATTGTTTGCAATGCCAGATATGCTAACCTAAAAATAAAAGGCCTTTTGAAGTGAGAGGAACGTGCATTTACTTGAGATCAAAGAAGAGTTATTTAGGAAGCACCGATTCAGGCAGAAGCTCAATAATGTTCTGTTTGGGAGACAAAGGCAATGGGTGTTTATGAGAAAGGGAAGGGGATGATGACATCCATAAAAGAAAGGCATTTCTATGGGTGCAGAAAAAGAACATAGTGACACTAATTCTAAACAGTGTTTTAACTGTTGGTCTGGTGGTCCTGTCTGCTTTTTTGTTATCCCTGTAAATGGTTCTTTGGGACACGAGATTGCTTTAGGCTCCGTCCAAGGGTTATTTTCCCGTTCAAGAGTTATTTTCTCCCTGCAAATGGTTCTTTGGGACATGGAGTTGCTTTAGGCTCCGTCCAAGGGTTATTTTCCCTGTCCAAGGGTTATTTTCTCGCGTTTTAACATCACAGAGGTTTGAGGAGTAAGATGCCACAAGGCTGTCCTCGGGGGCGGCAACTCTGTGTTAAAGTGGCTTCGTTTGTATTATTTTTCACACTCAGACTCCCATACCCACAGTGGGTTCAGTGACTCTTCACCCTGGGGCTTGGGCTGTGGGTGTAGGGTGGAGCTGTGGGTCCTTACTCAGGGTTCCCAGAGTGAAGGGCCAATAGGATACATACACATATATAGACGAATATAAATATATATCATAGCCTGAATATGCGCTCCTCCCCATCCCCCAATTCATCTGTTGAAACTGCTCTCCAGGGTGATGCTCTTGGAGGCGGGGCCTTTGGCATGTGATAGGGCCATTGGGTGAAATCTTCATTAATTTAATCAGTGTTCTTACAAAGGTCCCAAAGGAGCCCTCGCTCCTGCTGCCCTGTGAGGACAGAGGAAAACGATGGCTTTCTGTGAAGCGGCAAGAAGGCCCTCATCAGACACTGAATCTGCCTGTGACTTGACTTTGGACTTCCAGCTTTGAGAAAAGTGAGAAATAAATGTTTGTTGCCACCCACTTGATGGTGTGATGTTTTTGTTATAGCAGCTTGAACAGACTGAGACTATACAGATGTATATGTTGCGTATATATACATGTTATATACCTATATCTATGTCTATATCTGTCAAATCTCTGTATAGAGAGAGATGCTTTGAATAGTTAGCACACTCAGTTGTGGGGCTGGCAAGCCTGAGCACACAGGGCAGGCTGGAGACCCAGAGAACTGATACTGCACCCTGATTCTGAAGGCAGAATGCAGGCAGGATCACCTCCTCCCTGGAGACCTCAGTCTTGGCTCTTAAGGCCTTCAACTGATTGGACAAGGCCCACCACAGTACAGAGGACAGTCTGCTTCACTCAAAGTCTACTGATTTAAAGGTCAATGACATCTAAAAAACAACTTCACAGCAACATCTAGACTGGTTGTGACCAAAGGCCTGAGCACCGTGGCCTGTCCAAGTTGATGCATAAAGTTCACCACCATGGTGACTCCCGAGTACCTACTCTCCACATCTCTGACTCAGTCTCCTGTCGAAACTTTAGTGTTCTTTAAAACCGTTTTCACATCACTTTACCATCTTCCCTGCACTACAGTTTATGAGATAAAAATTAATTTCTGAGTTCTTGAACACTCATGCTATTTGGAGGTCCATAAAGCTTTTTTCTCACAGAGTCCATGTTGTCATTTAAAGCTCTTTATTCAAGGCCATTGTTCTAACTTGAAATTCAGAGTTGACTATTATTTTGTAGCCATGTGCTACAAGGAAAACTGTGATAGGCAAATGTTGAGAACTGGTACTGACTTACTGGAGGGGTCATTTCAGAAACACTTAACGACCTTTAGGACACAATTCTCACCCATTGGCAGGAGCACAAGCCATCAGCCAAGGTGCACCTGCAGTAGTGAGTACTGGCACAGTATTTGCCCCCAGGGAAATGGTAACTCACAGAGAACAGTCAGTCGATCACGCCTCAAAAAGACACCTACAGTGTAAGTCACCTTTGGATCTAAGCAACAGAAAAGCCATGTTAAATTGCTTAAACAACAAGGCACTTCATTGTTGGGAAGGGGCACATACTTTCAGGAAATTGGGATGCTTTTAGCAAGAAAGAAGGTGGCCATTGGGAGCTGGTCTGTGGGATCTGCTCCACTCCTGTGAAATTCTATGTTCATCATAGGATAGGGTAAATACCTAGTATCTTGCAGTTTGTGACTGGAAATGAATTAGAAGGCATAGGAGAGAGGCTTGCACCTATTGAGGGAGGAGAAAAATCAGGGAGTCTTATTAGAAAAAAAGACAGATGTACTGGTGGAGGCCAGAAAAAGAGGGATGCCCAACTCTTAGGAGCATCCTACTTCAAGGCCACCAGATCCCACCGAACTGGTGCCTGGGCTAGGGAATATGTCTTTTTCTTTTTTCCTTTATTTTAATTACAAAGTTATATGTGCTTGTTGGAAAAAAATACTATCAATAGAAAAAGTTAGATGTAGAAAATAAAAATCTTTTATATGTTCTCATTTCATATTTCTAGTTTTAAATACAGTTCTTTCAGATTTGTCTACACAGCTTTAATAGGTGCATGTGCATATATTAAAAAAGTCATACTATATATATCTTCAACAACTTGCCTAATGTCTGATAGAATAATACTCTGCAGGAAGTTTTTTAAGGTTTTCAAGCATGAGGAATTAAGGTCCAGGAAGGCATTCCAGGTGACAGGAGGGGTCAGATCAGGGATGACCCACAAAACTCAGCAGTGATGTAGTGCCTTATTTTGTGCTGCTGTGGCCACTGAGCCCTTAAAATGCCGCTAATGCAGTTAGCACTGAATTGCTTATTTTGATTAATTTTCATTTGAATTTCAGTAGCCACATGTGGTTAGCAGCCACTGTGTTGCTCGGGTTGACAAATGGAAAGTGGCAGCAATGGCAGCAGCCTAAGAGCTAGGAAAGCAATGTGCCTTCTCATGCACATAGGAGAAGTGAAACCACGTCTTCCAGCCCAGAGGGGTGATCACTACCTGGGGTGGGGTTTAAGGAAGGTGGAGTTGGGTAAAGATTCGGAGGCATTTCAGGCCCAGAGATGCATGAATGATTTAGGATTTCCAGCTCTGTTATTAGTTTTGCTTTGGGCTTTCCAGTAGAATGGTGACTTTAAATGTTTTGGGTCTTTGTCTCCACACCCAGTTTTTCATGTCTAGTATCTGGATTTTTGGATTTAGAAAACCCCTATTGTGAGTGTTCCCTCACTTCGTCCCCCTCCGGAGAACCAGGGCTTGCTCATCATGTGGACTTGGAGGTGGGTGGGGGAGCACTCTGTCCAGGCCTTTTTCTTTCCCTCTCAGCTTGTGGCAGTAAATTTGGGTCGTGGTGGGGGGAGACTTTACTCAGTGCCAACAGCATGGCTCTAGAACAGCTTGGGCAAGATGGCCCTCACATCACAGCTCTGGCGAGACAGCCTTGCTCTAGTGGGATAGCTCTGGCTCTGGCTCTGGTGACACAGGCCCAGCAGAGGTAACGGTCTCTGATGGAAACTCCAACAGAAAAAAGGGCGCTCCAGTGAGGCCGGGTCAAGCTGCTTATACAGAGAATAGTGCCTGTCCTGGTCCCTGATCAGTCCACTCCCATGCAAATGAGAACTCCAAATCTACACAGTTTGACTGGTCCAGAAAGCACTCTCCAGATTGGTTGGAGCTGCTTTGATTGGTCAGTGAAGATGTAAATAAGGACATATAGCTGCGCAGCTCTGATTGGTTGGGGAAAGTATCAGTCCTATTGGTTGAAATAGTATCCTAGGAGCTCTCTTATAAGAGTCAAAACTGCCAGCAGGAGCCCAGTGCAGGAGGCAGGCAGCTCAGTGCAGCTTTTCCCTGAAACGTAGAGAGCACAGGAGGCCACTGTTTAGCAAGGACTGCTGGACTGTCTGTAAATTTGAGCCCAGTCAGCCACCAGGAGCCCTTCTTGACAAGCACATTCACTCTCAGAGTCAACAACACCTATTGGAATGACTTAAACAAGTAAAACGCAACTAGTTCTACCAAGTGCTGGCAAGGAGGCAGAGAGACTGGGATGGGACTGGGGCCCTCACCCACTCCTGGTAGGGTGCAGAGTGGCATTGCTGCTTCAAGAAACAGTTTGGCGGCTGCTTATAAAACTAATATACTCTTCCCATGTGATCCTGCTATTCCACTCTTGGTATTTACCCAATAGAAATGAAAACCAACATTCACACAAAAGTCTGTGTGCAAGTGTTTGACAGTCACCACAACTGGCAGCCACGGAAATGTGCTTTGTGTAGGGAGTGGGCATCCACCCCATGTGAGATGTCCCAGCAACAGCCAGGAGTGAAGCGCAGACAGATGAGACTGCAGTGGTGAGCCTCACAGGTATTGTGACGAGTGAGGGGCCTGGCACAGAAGGCTGCACGGCACAGCAGTCTGTTAATGACACTCTGGAAGAGGTGCAGGTTTAGCTGCTCCACTCAGGCCCACGGGTGCCAGGCTGTGCATGGGGACAGAGGTTGATTATGAAGTGGCTTGAGGAGAAATCTGGGGGTGTTAGAAGTGTTCTGTCTCTCAGCCGCGGTGGTGTTTGTGTGACCACATGTGCTTGTGAGAACTCATAAACCCTTACACGAAAAAGGTGCAGATTTTTACTGTATGTCTAGTAACCTGATTTACTCAAGTCACCCAAATAAAAACAAACAAAAATCCCCAGTCAACAGATCTAAAGGATAAACTACAATCCAAAAGAGCCCAACCAATTGCTGTACTAGAATATATATATATATGTGTGATTAAGAAAGAATGGAAGGTACATAATTGTTCTGGGAGGAAAACACACTTCACAATTTGTTGTTTTGATCGTTCAAAAATGAAAAATTAAATATTTCTTAGAAGTCAGAACTTTTAAGTTCAAGTATCAATCCTACCACCAACTACTTGGGTGTATCCCAAAAAAAAGGCCTAAGTCCAACCAATTCTTGTTTCTTCATCTGTGAGGCTTCATTAACACTGCCTATCTCCTTCACAGGCAGGTTCTGATAATCATTTAAACGGGAGGATTTCTTTCAGGGAGTACTCTGAAGAAGCATTGTTAGTTAATTTAACTTATTGTTCAGTTTGTTTCTCTATTCATATGAGTAACGCATGTTTATGGCAACAAAATGAAGATTCAAATGTACAAGAAGGTATAAAGGAGAAAGGGGAAACCCCTCATCCTTAAAGAAAAACCCTGGTCTTGGCTAGTTTGGCCAGAGTTCCTTTCCCTGTTGTACTTGGTGGCTCTGCTGTCTTTGGAGGTTGGCATTGGCAGTCCTTGCTGCTCCTGAGGTGCCCTGGCCCCGACAACACACAGAGCTTGGGCCTGGGGCCTGTTGTCCTGCCCTGGCCCTATAGGAGTGGAGGCCTTGTCTCTGGGCATGCCACATGCCATTCGATGACAATGGTACCAGCAGAAGCTGAGCCCTGATGCCAGCTCATCTGAAGCTCTGTTCCCAAGGACGCACATTCATCCATGTGCTCGATCTTTACAACAGCTACTGTCGTCCCAGTTTACAGATGAGAAAACAGAGGCCCAGTGAGGCGTAGTCACTGTCAGGGTCCCTGCGCCGACTGGGGTGCTGAGTGCCTCTCTCCACGCTCTGCTGAACCCACGCCGTCATCATACTGTGCTCCTGCAGCCACTGCAAGAGCCGGGACAGCAGGCCGCCTCGTCCTCTCTCCTGCAGCTCCTCTGGGGAAGGGCGGGTGCCTCCGAGCCCTATGTTTGGGCCTGGCACACACCAGGCACTCCATAGGTGTCAGTCAAACCAGCGAATCAGTGCCTCAGGCAGTAGAGCTTGTGCCTAATATGTGCTCACCATGTTCATCGGAGCATGTTCACAATACCAAGAGGTGGAAAAACCTGTGTGTCTGTCGATGGAACAATAAGGACAGGTGGTACATGTGCTCAGTGGAGCAGTATTTATCCCCAAGAAAGAAGGAAATCCTACCATTTACAATGGCATGAATGGACCTGGAGGGCACTACATTGAGTGAGATAAGTCTGTCAAAGACAAATACTGTGTGATCTCACTTATATGTGGGATCTAAAAGAGTCAAACTCATAGAATGAGAGTAGAGCAGCAGTTACCAGGGGCTGCGGGGAGGACAAAAGGGGGCTAATAGTCAAAGGCACAGTTTCTGTTATGAAGGTGGCTAAGTCCTAGAGACCTAACACACAGCAGAGAGCCTATAGCCAATAATACTGTATTGTGTATTTAATACTTGCTGAAAGGGTGGAGTTAATGTTTGGTGTCCTTATTACACACATACAAGATAAAATAATAATAATAATTAATAATGAAGATGATGTTGGAGTGAGGCAGGGAAGGGGCAAGAGAACTAAATGTTAAATTAAGCTACATTCAGAGACTGCAACATGCTGACTAGCCCTGCAGCCAGGCCAGGAGGACACCTGCAGAACAAAGGAAGGTTTCTGTTGGGATTGCTAACAGCCCATTCTCCAAAGCTGTGAAAGGGAAACAGGAACTAAGAGTGATTCCCTATGGGTAAAATCACAGGGACCCTCATAGGCTTGGAACTGCCAGAAGGCCTTTCATGCTTCATATTCTTACCTTTTCATGCTACATACTCTTCCCCTTCCTCACTGTATGTCCATATCAAAGAAAATGGGTTAACAAAGTCTTTGAGCTGTAACTCACAGGAACTAAAGAATGACACATAAACTGCATTCCCTGAACTCGTGTTCACTGTCTTTCTCTACGTCTTAGTCTCTTACTTTCACTGTCTTTCTCAGTGTCTTTCTCTCTCGGTTTCTCTCACTCTCTGCCTCTGAGAGAAGACCACACTCTGTCAGTGGAGTGTTACCCCTTCTTTGATAAACTTTCCTTTTGACTCTAGCTTTGGCCTGTGTGTTGATTCTTTCTACACTCTCCACCAAAAGACCCTCTTCTTCTCTCAGTGTAGGACTTGGTCTCCCCCCGACTCCAGGAAATTTGCCCCATCCTGCATCAAGAAGAAACTTTAGGAGTCAATAAATGTATTTATGGCCTTGATGGTGATGGTTGCATGGGTGTATAATTACCTCAATAAAACTACTAAACAAATAACAGGTGATAGAGGGAATCTGCCTGCCAGCCTTTCTCTATACTGAGAGAGCATTCTGTACGTGGGTCATGCTCTTGATCTTCTGCCTATCAGCTCTGGGGGGATTCCCCAACCCACGGCCCTCCTGTTGTCTCGACACTCACAGAGAGTCATTGGGCACTTGAGTGAACATCAGTGGGTCCCCCCTCCTCACTATAGAGAGGCCACACTTCTCTAGCTGCATCCAGGCTCAGCTTTGAGAACACTGTTCGGTTTGGAAAATCCAGAGATGTAACTGTCAGTCTCTGCCTTTGCCTGTGATGCAATCTTGTTCACCCCACACCATGACCACATCCTTCCTGTCCTGCTGGGCTGCGACAGCTATAAGCTCATCAAGTTTCTTCTCGGGCTATCCCTGAGACTGGTGTCTGGGTGAGTCCAGCTCTACGGAGCGTGGTGGCCAGATGGGTCTGGGGAGGCATGGGGACAGTGTTTCCAGAGCCAGAACTTGCCAGCCTCCAACTCTGTCCTTCAACAATGGTTCTGGAAGGTTCTTTTATACTTATCGTTATTTGGGCTGTATGTGTGAAGTGCATGTGTGTGGGGGAGAGTGAGGACAGGGGCAGCAATCTCAGCTTACCCCCAAGCACTCCCCAGGGAGCAGTGAGTGGGTGCATAGAGGAAATGAGCAGCCTTAGAAACTGAGAGACAGAGGAGGCAGAGGTCAGAGTGGAGTGTGCCAGGGTTAGGGGTGGGGGGCACGAAGGAGGACTGGCACCCAGATTTGGATGGGAGGACTGGTAAAGTGGGACGGGTGTGTCTGCGAAGCTGGTGGATCTGTCTGGAGATGATCCCCCTGTTGCCAAATGGACAAAGAGTTGGACTTGGGCAGCACCGAGGCCAGACATGGAGGCAAGAATTGAAACAGAAGGCTTACGAGCATATTTGGTGTCATGAACATTAAACCCTGGTTGTTATGAGTCGTGGCTTGGAGACTTGTGCTGCTTCTCAGGGTCTCTCCCTCCCGTTAGCCTCAGTTATGGCTCCGGGCAGATGCAGTGCTCTTCCTGGTTCAGTAATATGAAGGGACCAAGCCTCAGACAAAGTCCAAGCCTAGGAGGTGTGGCAGAGTCAAAGATGTAGCAGCTGGTTTCTAGTCTTATGGGCTTGGAGTCTAACCAGGAAAACTGAGTGGGTGAGCGTGGCAGTGAAACTGTGCACACTAAGTGCTGGGAAACCACTTTTGTTATTAACCATGGGGTTCACTGTCTCTGATCACATTTGTTTGCATCTGGCTGAGATAATTAGCTAAGTGGGAGAGCCCGTGGCCTCACACCTTGTTAGGCTGAGAAGAGTGCAGTGTAAAGGGCACCAGCTCAGGAATCCACGAGCCTGGTATAAATCCTGGCCTTGTCCCTTTCTGGCTCCAAAACTTTGGGCCAGCTGCTGAGCCTTGCTCAGCCTTAGCCTCGGTGTCTGCCCTTCATGCCAGTGCACACTCACCCCACATGGCCTGGTGCAGAGGGGAGCACTGCGAAATGCTGTTGGCCAACGTGACACGCTCATAGTGTCATGGTGAATTTTACGGAGGATGGTGGTCCCCAGGCCCAACACCCTGTCACTGTGGTTTCCAAGGGCTGTCGTGGACCAGCCTTCCCGCTCACCCAAGTCCCCTCTAGCCGAAGCCACGGTTATTCATTTCCTGGCTTTCTTTTGTCTCTCATCCGTGTCTCCTTGGGCCAAAAAAGAGCAAAGAACCGGAGTCTTTCAGCGAGCAGGAACCTAGGGACTATTTTCCACACTCTGCCATTTTACAGAGGAGGAAACAGAAGTTGAGGGGTGCTGACACGCTTGCCCAAGGTCGCACAATGAAGTGGTCAAACAGGCCGAGATCTCAGGCAGCAATGGGAGGCATGATGGGTGCCCGTGTGGGCATCTGTGACCCTGCTGGGTGTTTCTCTCCACAGGGCACCTTTTTTCATGCTCTAACACTCTCTGGGCAGAACCACGAGGGAACCCTGGGAGTGAAGAGTGCAGTGGCTCGTTTTGCAGGACAGAGTGATGATGCTTTCCCTTTCGGTCTCCGAGTTCAAGGTCGGTTAGTTCTCCCCGAGGGCAGACTTTGAAAAAGACTCCAGCCACCCCCGCCACTCCGCTACCCACCTCCCAGCGTGGCCCTATGTCCCCTTCCTGGCCAGGGCTAGTGAGCATGGCCAGTGTCCGCTGCAAGCTGGCTCGCTACCTGGAGGACCTGGAGGATGTGGACCTGAAGAAATTCAAGATGCACTTGGAGGACTACCCACCTCAGAAGGGCTGCACTGCGCTTCCCCGGGGCCAGACAGAGAAGGCGGACCCAGTGGATCTGGCCACCCTGATGATTGACTTCAACGGGGAGGAGAAGGCCTGGGCCATGGCTGTGTGGGCGTTTGCTGCCATCAACCGTAGAGACCTGTATGAGAGGGCCAAGAGGGAAGAGCCGGAGTGGGGTGAGTGCAAGGGGGAGAGCTGGAGTGGGATGAGGGATGAGCCAGAGAGTGGTGAGTTTGCGGTAGAGAGGGGTCGGGGAAAGGGGGAGCGGCAGGCTTTAAGCTGTGATGAGACACACATGACCTGAAGTTGGCCATCCTAGCTGTTTCTAAGCATGTGGTGCAGCTGTGTGAAGCGTGGTCACATTGTGCAGCCACTCCAGCGCATTCTTTTCGTCTTGCAGAACTCCGCCCCATTAAGCAGCACTCCCCCTCAGCCCCTGGCGACCACCACTTTCTCTCTCCATGCGTTTGACCACTCTTGGAACCTCTCATAAGTGGAATCTTACAGGATTTGCCTTTTAGTGGTGACTGGTTTATTTCACTCAGTATCATGTTCTCGAGCTTCATCCATGCTGTTGCATATGACAGCACTTTATTACCTTTTAGGCATGATGGTACATATATACCGCATTTTGTTTAGCCATCCGACATCACTAGACTTTCAGATTGTTTCTAGCTTTACATTTTTGTGAATGATGTGGCTGTAACATGGGTGCACAAATTTCTTCCAAGACTCTGCTTTCAATTCTTTTGGGAGTGTGTCTGAAAGTGGAATTGCTGGGTTATATAGTAATTCTATGTTTAATTTTTTAAGGAACTGTTACACTGTTCTCTGTAGAGCCTGCACCATTTACCACCACAGTGCACAGTTTCCAGTTTCTCCACATCCTCGCCAACACTTATTTTATGGGTTTTTTTTTTTTTTGATAGCAGCCATTCTAAGGGATGTGGGATGATGTCTCACTGTGGATTTGATTTGCATTCACTACTGACTAGTGGCATTGAGTGTCTTTTTATGTCCTTTCTGGCCATTTATCTTTGAAGCAATGTCATTCAAGCCCTTTTCCCATGTTTTAACTGAGTTGCTTGTTTTTTGTTGTTGACTTCTAGGAGCACTGTGTATATCCTATACATTAACCTCTTATAAGATGTATGATTTACAAATCTTTTTCTCCCATGCCGTGGGCTGCCTTTTTCCTCTGTTAATGATATCCTTTGATGCACCAAACTTGGTATGCTTGTTTTTAGTCATTTTTAAAATTGTTTTGGCTTCTTCCTCTTTCTTCCCGTCACGATAGTACTATGAGAAGGTGGAATAAAGCAGTTTACCATTTTCTAACTCCTTTAGAAACCAAGGTCAGGGCTCATGTAGCCCTGGGGCTCTTCCCTGGTTAGTCCCACTTGATTCAAATCTCTCCTGTGTCTAAAACTTCCTCCAGGTCTCTATCCAGCCACTCATGTGTCTGCCTGCATGGTCAACAAGCTCGAGTCTCAGCTCCCGAGGCCCTGGGGCAAGTGCTCTTCTTATAGAACAATGCGATGTGCGAGGGAAGCCTCTGCCACGGCCATCACTTTGGATGTGGGGGTGCGGGGGGGAGGACTTTCTCTTCATCCCTGTGGTGGGGTGAGGTCCTTCCTCCTGGCTGGTGTTCTGAGCAAGGGAGGGGCACAGGAGGGCTCCGAGGAATGCACAAGTTTACAGGTGATGAGCTGGTGGAAAGGAACCAGCAGTCAAGAGCAGCACGGTGAGAGAGGGCAGCAGTGTGGGTGTGACAAAGAAAGAGAAATGCTTTGGGGGCATGGGAGGGTGCAGCAGTGGGTGTTCTAAACATATCGTGTATAATAACATAATAATAACTGTGGCGGTACTTACATGCTCAGTAACCAACTTAAAGTATAACAATCATAGTTGCAGAAGTAGTTAGCTAAGCACTTTTTATGGATTTTATTCATTCCTCACAAGAAGTCCACTGAGGTCAGCACTTTCAAATGAATTTTCAATTTCATATACTAACTGCGGTAAGCCAGTCACAAAGACAAATACTGTGTGATCCCCTTTTTAAGAGGTCCCTAGA
This sequence comes from Pteropus medius, assembly GCF_902729225.1. Lineage (NCBI taxonomy): Eukaryota > Metazoa > Chordata > Mammalia > Chiroptera > Pteropodidae > Pteropus > Pteropus medius. The sequence continues at coordinate 18,184,612 of NW_024349798.1, read as the reverse complement.
GTCATCAAATTTGCAGAGACAGAAAGTGGTGGTTAAAATGGAAAGTTATTATTTAATGGACATGGATTTTCAGTTTTACAAGATGAAAAAATTCTGGAGATTGGCTGCCCAACAATGCGAAGTGGGCTGGAAGTTATGGCTGCCTGGGGCTGCTTGCTCGGTGCCAAGGCCAGGACTCAGCACCAGGCATGTCTTTGGCTGAAGCCTGGCTCCTGGCCACTGGGACATCTTGGCTTCCGTATCTGGGTTTTGAGATCCTATTATAATAGCATTTGCACTCAGAATAAGTAGACGCCTAGTCGGAGTCCTTCATCTTGCTCTCGGGTTCCTGCCCATCTGAGTTATCTGTACCACGTACTTCCCCCAGTGCCTCTTGTTCTACTGTATGCAGATTTCTCCCAGAAAATGCTTCTCTGGGATGTGTCATTCAGTGACTGCTTAGATCTGTTGTCTTAGCTGTGAGCTCAAGTTGGAGCTTTTAAAATGAAGTAGTGCCCGGGTTCCACCTCAAATAGGTTAAAAAGGAATCACGGGGTTGGAGTACTGAGATCAGGTTACTGCACTGCTATTTAGACATGAACCAGATTGATTATTCTCACTCTTGAAGACATAGAAGGTGAGTAAGATGGATTCCAGGTGTTTGTGGCCAGGGAGGGATGATCCTGCTGGCCCATGGCCATTGTGGGGAAACTGAGGACCCTGGGGATGGCCTCAGCAACAGAAGACCAGAGGGACACTGACTAAGCATACAAAGAGAAGAGAAACCTGCCTGCCGCACATGTTTACTGGTTGATTTCTGGGCCTGGGAGAGAGATTTTGATTTTGAGCATTGCATTCAGTGGGGACACAATGCTCAAAGGTTAGATTGACGCCACTGCTTTAAAATTAGGGCTGCGGCACACTCCCAGTGGCCTCTGGCTACAGAGCTGTCATCCGCATCTGAGCCCTATTTTGGTTTGAGAGATGTCCAGGCAGGTGCGTTTGACCTTTGCCAGGTGTTAAGTCTCAATTATATCCCCTTAGTCAGGAGTCCTGGTTTTTAACATTCTGTGTTTTTTTTTTTTTCCTTTTATTTTCAGATAACTCATATGTTTCTGTGGTATGCCGGGCAGAAAGCCTTGAAGAGGAGTGGATGGGTTTGTTGGGGTACCTTTCCAGAATCTCTATTTGTAAAAAGAAGAAAGGTAAGCACAGGGGTGGTGCTCACAATTGGGTTTGGGAGGCACTGTGAGTCTGGGGACTCACATGCTCTTGCTCCTTTGTGTGAAGGCCTACCTCGGGAAATCAGCTGCAGCCAAACACATGGGAACATGTGTGCCTGGCTCCTGGCAGCTCCTTGGAGATCATGGAGTGTTTTGGATTTTAAAAGTCATGGGCTGCAGACTACCTAAAGGAGTAAGGCTGAATAAGAGAGATTTCCGGCCATGGGCAGTGCACAAGAAATTTGCAGTTCTTCCACTCACTGTGCGTGGGAAGATTTTGCCACCCGAGATTCTCTGGGTCCCTCCGTACCCTGGTGGTGGGAAGGAACCGCACCTCCCACTGCTTAGTTCCAGTTGTTATTCCCCACGGAGCGTAGGCCAGGTGGCCAGGTGGATGTGCTCAGGCTTCCCCCAATGTCTAACTTCATGTCTCCACCGCAGATTACTGTAAGAAATACAGGAAACACGTGAGAAGCAGGTTCCAGTGTATCGAAGACAGGAATGCCCGTCTGGGTGAGAGCGTGAACCTCAATAAGCGCTACACCAGGCTGCGCCTCATCAAGGAGCACCAGAGCCAGCAAGAGCGAGAGCACGAGCTTCTGGCCATTGGTGGGACTTTGGCCATGACACGAGACAGCCCTGTGAGCTCTATGAGCTTGGAGCTGCTGTTCGAGCCCGAGGACCAACATGCTGAGCCCGTGCACACAGTGGTGCTCCAGGGCTCGGCGGGCATTGGGAAGACAATCCTAGCCAGGAAGATCATGCTGGACTGGGCATCAGAGAAGCTCTACCAGGACAGGTTTGACTACTTGTTTTACATCCACTGCCGGGAGGTAAGCCTTGGGACGCAGAGGAGCCTGGGCGACCTGATAGTCAGCTGCTGCCCCGACCCCAATCCACCCATCAGCAAGATTGTGAGAAAGCCAGCCAGGATCCTGTTCCTCATGGATGGCTTCGACGAGCTGCAGGGTGCCTTCGATGAGCACACGGAGGCACTCTGCACCGACTGGAGGAAGGTGGAGAGGGGAGACGTCCTGCTGAGCAGCCTCATCAGGAAGAGGTTGCTCCCCGAGGCCTCCCTCCTCATCACCACGAGACCCGTGGCGCTGGAGAAGCTGCAGCACCTGCTGGACCGTCCGCGGCATGTGGAGGTCCTGGGTTTCTCAGAAGCGAAGAAGAAAGAGTACTTCTTTAAGTATTTTGCAGATGAGCAGCAAGCCAGAGAGGCCTTCAGGTTGACGCAGGAGAATGAGGTCCTGTTCACCATGTGCTTCATCCCCCTAGTCTGCTGGATTGTGTGTACTGGGCTGAAGCAGCAGATGGACAGTGGCAAGGGCCTTCCTCAGACGTCCAAGACCACCACTGCTGTGTATACCTTCTTCCTCTCCACTTTGCTGCAGTCGCGGGGAGGCTGCCCGAAGCGCCCCATCTCTGCCAACCTGCGGGGCCTCTGCTCACTGGCCGCAGATGGGATCTGGAACCAGAAGATCCTGTTTGAGGAGGGGGACCTGAGGAGCCATGGCCTGCAGAAGGCGGATGCATCCGCATTCCTGAGGGTGAACCTGTTCCAGAAGGAGGTGGACTGCGAGAAGTTCTACAGCTTCATCCACATGACCTTCCAGGAGTTCTTCGCTGCCATGTACTACCTGCTGGAGGAGGAGCAGCATGGGGTAGGGGACGAGTCAAGGGGGCCTTTGGAGCCTCCTGACCGGGACGTGACAGTCCTTCTCGAAAACTACGGCAAATTTGAAAAAGGCTACTTGATTTTTGTTGTCCGCTTCCTCTTTGGCCTTATAAACCAGGAGAGGACGTCCTACTTGGAGAAAAAACTGAGTTGTAAGATCTCCCAGCAAATCCGGCTGGAGCTGCTGAAGTGGATTGAGGCCAAAGCCAAGGCGAGGACCCCACAGGCCCAGCCCACGCAGCTGGAGCTGTTCTACTGCCTGTACGAAATGCAGGAGGAGGGCTTTGTGCGCAGGGCCATGGGCCACTTCCCCAGGGTCGAGGTCAGCCTCTCCACCAGGATGGACCACGTGGTCTCTTCCTTCTGCATAGGGAACTGTCACAACATGGAGTCGCTGTCCCTGAGGCTGCTCCATGACTCACCCAAGGAGGAGGAGGAGGAGGAGGGGGACGGGGGCTGCCCTACTGTGGGCCAGTCCATCCTCCCAGAGCCCCGCTCAGCCTCTTCTTGTAGGTAAGGAGATGGCCCAGGCAGGGGGCCCAACCCTCCGCCTCCTGGCCCCCTTCTCTCAACTCCCTGCCCTCTCCCCCCTGCTCAGCCATCTTTCAGTGCAGCTGCCACAGCTACACGGTAATGCCACCCCCATTGCTAGAGGAGCCTTCATTGTCAGAATGACTAGCAGAAGAAGGGCAGGTGGAGCAGTGGCAGGAGAGAAAAGCCAACGAAACAATAAGCAAATGTGCAGTGGACGCCAACTCAGCACAAGGTGCCAAGTGGGGTAGAAAGCTGAGTGAAACGTCTGTGAAGCCAGGTTGCTGTAACCCCCTTGGGGTTCCTATGTGTCAGCACCTGAGGAGTGGGCCCCCGGAGACTGTCTCAGGAACAGAGGACAGAGACCCTTAGTGCTAAGCCTGTGGGGTTGCCAGAGGAGTGGGTCTGAGCCTGCAGTGAGGGGCTGGGGGATGAAGTTGAGTGCAGGGGAAGGCAGGGCAGTGGAGTCTGTGAGAATAGGTCACCAGCGTAGTCTGAAGAAGATTGTGTGTAGGAGCCCACGGGAGGGACACACAACTTCATTGGCACAAACAAAACCAGGGACATCGAGGACAGTTGGGCAAGAAGGAGAACACTCCTGTGTTTGCAGCCAGACAGTCACCCCTCAAGTTCTGTTCCCTTACTCTCTGGGGCTGGAAGCCAGCTGCCCTGGGGACAGTGTAGCAAGAAGTACCTGCAGGGAGCCACCCCAGCTACAGTGGCTGAGGGAAGATGGAGCTCTGTGGGTGCATGGGTGTGACCTCTGTGAGAGACAGCAGACATGGGGCAGAAGAAAGGAGAGCAGGGGCCAGGCCTCCTGTAAAGCAGTCTTCAGTTCTCCTCTCTGCCTCCATCTGCAGGGACGGGAGAGCCATCAAGGACACCTCTGGCTTCAGTGGTGGCTAGGAGCCCAGTTTAGTTGTAGGGAGGGCTGGGAACTCAGGCAGAGTGCCTTGACTCATGAGGGAGCTGGTCCTGGGAATGGAGTGTGGGGTGAGGAGTGAGGGCACACAGACCAGGAGCTACAGGTTCAGGGTGAGATGGGCCAGCGGGGTGGGTCTCTGACAGGAATAACCCAGAATAGCGAGAAAGCAGATGGGAGAGGCGGACAGAGAGAGGGAGTGAGAGGAGGGGGCAGACCCACTCACTGGAGCCCAAAAAGCAAGGCGACAAACGAGGGGCTGGCTGCCCAACACCCAGGCTGTGAGAGGCTCACAGAGACTCCGAAGGACTCCTGATGACAGCTCTGTTTCCCTGAGGGCAGCACTAGCATTCTATGTTCTAGAGCCTTCCCAGGGCCAGTGGCATGAGCATCCACCCTGTGTCTGTTAGGAGAGCAGAATCAGCCCCAGTCCCGTGGAGTCAGAAACTGCATTTTAACAAGCGCTGAACATGGGACTCACAGAGCTGCTAGAGACACAGGCGTGCCTGGCTCTGCTCTGGCCTGGTGCTGCTCCCACTGTGGCCTGGCCTTGAGGTTCCGGGAGCACCTCTGCTGCCCATGAGTAACCAAGGTGAGAGCTAATCTCTGGACCCCTTAGCAGAGTGTCCAGAGCCACGGGAGACAGAGGAAGACACCTGCGGGGGTGGCCAGAGGGTGTTCGTGGCCAGCCAAGGTCACAGGCTCACACTCCCTACCCTGGTGTGCAGGATGCCTTTTCCATTCCTCAGTGGTCGGTCTGCACTCTGTGACTCATTTCTTCATCCCTGGGGGCCTTTGTCTCAACTGGTACCAGCCACCCCTGGCCTTTGGCCCCTTGTTGTTCTAACAGACTGACGCTTCTCCCCTTCTTCTTCCCTTCCTATTTCCAGATTGATGAACTGCTGCTACCTTCCTCCCAGCTTCTGTCAGGGCCTCCTGTCTGTCCTGAGCACCAATCAGAGCCTCACTGAGCTAAACCTCAGTGACAACACTCTGGGGGATGCAGGGATGAAGGTGTTATGTGAGATGCTCCAACATCCTGGCTGTAGGATTCAGAGACTGCGGTAAGACACTCAGTGTGTGCGCATGTGTGCACACGTGTGTGTGTGTGTGAGAGAGAGTGAGAGTGCTGGAGGAGGACCTTGTGGGTAGCCCCAACAACATATCATACCTTCGAGGCCCAAACAACAGAAATTTATTGTCTCACATCCAGGAGGCTGGAAGTCCAAGGTGGAGGTGTCCGCAGGGCTGGCTTCTCCTGTGGCCTCGCTCCTTAAGTGTGGATGGTCATGTTCTCTGTACCCTCATATGGTCTTTCTGTGTGTGTTGGATGTCTTCCCCTTACGAGGACATCAGTCACATTGGACCAGACCACCCTCATGGCCTCATTTTACCCTAATCCCCTCTCCATCTCCAAATACAGCCACAGCCTTGGTCCTGGCTGTTAAGCCTTCAACACGTGAATATTTATGTGAGAATCACAGTCCTGCACCTAAGGAGTGAGAAGGCAGACTGCATCAGAGGCCGGCTGTTCGGGAAGCATTGGATGGGGAAGAACAAAGGAGAACTGAAATTAAGTCACTTTTCGGCTGTGTGACAAAAACAGCGTGGCCTTCAGGGTCTCCCATTTCCCCACCGGCCATGCTTGCAGATAAGCCTCTGAGAGTGTCGCCATACATGATGAGGGCTACCTGGGCTGGGACCCATCAGAAACCTTGGTACAGATTGAATTGTCACAGGGTAGCTTTATTACGAAAAGGCTTGCTTTGAGCCACACGATGGCTGGCTGCCATCTACGTAGGGCGCTCAGTGACGGGCTCAGCAATTGTGGCCTCACTGTGAGCTGGCGAGCCTGACAGCCAGCTTCCCTGTTTGTCCTCGGCTGTTTGGGAGTCCTGATAAGAAGATGCTCTCACAGAACCTTCACCGTGGCATTCCCTCTGTAACATGTATGCACAGTGGCCTGGCTCGTGCTGAAAGCAAGCACGGGGCAGAGGGCAGCTGCAAGCTCGTGTCCTGATGCTTCCTGCTTCTGTGCTTGGCACGCAGGTTGAGGCGCTGTTGCCTTTCCCATCGGTGCTGCTTCGACGTCTCCTCCGTCCTCAGCAGCAACCAGACACTGGTGGAACTGGACCTGAGCCACAATGGCCTGGCTGACTGCGGGGTCAGACTTCTGTGTGTGGGGCTGAGGCACATCTTCTGCAACCTGAGGAAGCTCTGGTGAGTCTGACCTGAGCCCCGTCTTGAGTATGAGCTGTGGCTCCAGTGAGTCCCCATAGACTGGGTGTTACTGGGACAGTGGCTGGGGCTGCTCCACATCCCACTGTCACCTCCAGGTGTTTGTTAGTAATTCTCGCAATCAGTCTTCGCTGTGGGGAAAGCCACATCCCAAGCCCTGGAGGGGACTCAGCGAAAGAAATCAGATTGCCTTAAGGTAGTCACAGCCTACCTTAAAATAAAACCAGTGTGACAAACTCTAGAAGGGCCTGGGGTCTTTGTGACAAGCCTTTGGTCTCCACGCAAATGGGAAAAGTGGTGCTAACTTAATGCAGACACGAAAGTCTACACAGCCCTTCACTGAATGCTTCTGGGGGACTTGAATTTTGAAGAAGAGAAGAAAGCACTTGAAAACAATAAGGCCAATTTACACCCATTAGGATGGTTATTATAAAACAAAACAGAAAACAACAAGTGTTAGAATGTGGAGAAATTGGAACTATCATGCACCGCTGGTGGAAGTGTAAAATGGTGTGGCTGCTGTGGAAAACAGTTTGTCAGTTTCTCAAAAAATTAGACATAGAATTACCATATGACCCAGCAATTCTACTTCTGGGTATGTATCCAAGGAGTTGAAATCAGGCACTCTAGCACTTAACCGTGTCCACAACAGCGTTATTCACAGAAGGCAAAAGGTAGAAACAACTCAAGGGTCCATCCGTGGAAGGATGGGCTAAAATATGTAGTATTTACACACATATGGCCCTTTGAGGCAATCTCAACACTCATTACTGCCTGGGAGGACCATGAGGACATTTTGCTGAGAGAAATAAGCCAGATACAACAGGACGCATCATGCGTGACCTGTTTACATAGACTAAGGCACTAGAGGGGTCAGTTTCACAGAGACAGGGAGTAGAGGGTGGTGCAGGGGCTGGAGGGGAGTGGGGACAGGGTAGGAATTACTGTTTAACCAGGACAGAGTTTCAATTTCAGATGATGAAAAAATTCTGGGGATGACTAGTGGTGATGGGTGTACAGTAGTGTGAATACATTGAATGGGCTGAACTGTGCACTTAAAACTGGCTACAATGTAAATTTTAGGTCCTGTACATTCACCACAGTACAAATCAATGTAGGGAGCCAGAAGATGCATTGCCATAGACTTAGAAGGTTTTTACTTGCTATTACACAAGCAGAAAAGGAAATACAGTTAATGTAGAGCTTCTATGCACTCTTTCTGTGTGGGGACTGGACTAGAGGGGTGACAGGACAAGTGCTTCCTCGACCCACAGCAGAGAGGGTGAGAGAGGTGTGGTGACACTCTGCCATCTCTGTGGAAGGTTGGTCAACTGCTGCCTCACATCGGCGTGCTGCGCTCACCTTGCATCGGTCCTGAGCACTAGCCAGTCCCTGACCAGGCTCTACTTGGGGGAAAACGCCCTGGGAGACTCGGGAGTGGGAATCCTGTGTGAACCAGCAAAGCGTCCTCAATGCAGCTTGCAGAAACTGGGGTAAGTCTCTTCATATCTCAGTGGAAAGACAGTGTGTTCTTGGGATGTATTGTATGGCATGCCTGGGCAGATGCTGCTCTAGGAAAGGTTACTCGGGTGGAGAACAAAGGGGACCGTATCCCAGGGGGTTAGGAGCTACTGCCTCCTGCTAGAAGCTGCTTATGGCCACTGGTTTGAAGTTTCTGTGCAGACAGAAACGGCAGACACTTGCATCCCAGCTCCCCATTGAGTAAAACTCTTGCTCCCAGACGTGATGTGCACGGGCCAGCGTTCTGCAGGGGCACTGGCAAGTTGGGCATCGCTGCACAGAGTCCTCTGCAGTGGCAGAGTTCACACCCTGACCCGGCGCCACCTTTGGCCTCTGTGCTTAGGTACTGGTTCTGCTCCCAAGAGCTGCCGGGGAAACCTATCCCCAGAGAAAACACCCTCAGGTCTTTTCACCTCCTGCCTGGACCTTGCCAAGTCCTCAGTCAGGGTGTGGCTTGGTGCCTCCACCTGTTTAGCCACCTGTCCTACGGCAGGGCTGGTCTGTCGACGTCCCCATTTGCAGTGCGGTGCCCAGACCTGAACTGGAAACCCCTAGCAAACTCTGGTGGCATTTTGACCTTCCGTGGCTGGTGCTACTGGAGCCTCTGACTTCCTCATATTTTGGCAGTCACATCAGCTCATGAGTTCATGTTGGAATTTTGCAGTAAAAAGTCATAAAAATTCTGGAGTGTTTTCTAACCTCAACAACTAATTCTCTGCAGACACTAGCTGGGTGTCTTACAAGTCAGTTGCATTCTGACATGAACCACCCAGAGTTAGCACAGACCCCACAGGTTAAATACTCAGTCCCACAGACTGCCTTCTCCCTGCCAACATCAGATGTCAATTGCAAATGATGGATTCCTAGGTTACTCACTCTTCTTTCTCACTGTTACAAATTGGAGTTCCCATGACCCCCTCCTCAATTTGAGAATTTCCTAGGATGCCTCACAGCAATCAGAGAAACGTTCTTATGTGCATGTTTATCGTAACAGGTATAATAAAGAATACAAACAGCCAGATGAAAAGACTTGGGAGATGAGATTCACAAGGGCCCACAGCACAAGAGCATCTGTCCCCATGTAGCAGGGTTGTGCCACCCTGCCGGCACCATCCCAGAAAGTCTCCAAATCTTTGTTCAAGAGATTTCTTTAGAGATTAATCTCCAGCCTTCCTCCTTGCTCCTTCCTGGAGATGGGTGGCTGGGGCTGTGTTCCGGCACTGGGCCTTTGTGGTGACTGGCCCCGTTCTGAGGCCATCTATAAGTCCTGTCCATAGCAAAGACTCAGTTGTGATCCAAAGGGGCTCCTTTGAATAGTAAGAGATGCCCCATCACTCAGGAAATCCTGAGGGTTTGGGGAACTCCGTGCCTCCACATACTCTACTTAAAACATTACTCTCCTTCAGCGGTATAGCTTCTGCTACTCTTGGTTTGTTCAACACACATGATCCAGGCACTCTTGGGTCATGTTTGCGGGTGCTGACAGTTACAATGAGTAAAGCAGACTGAGAATCTGTTTTCACAAACATTCTTACAGAGGATGACAGACACGAGGCACTAGACAAACCAAATAATATGCAGTATGTGTAAGTAGTATAATAGAAATGGGAGTGACAGCAAAGGGTGCACCCCTGCCCAAGGGTTCAGGGAACGCCTTGCACAGGTAACATGGGAGCAGGTACTGGATGAAGTGAGGATGGAGCCATGAGGCCGTGGGAAGCACTCCATGGGAAGCAGAGAGCCTTGAGAGGCCAGGAGTGCAGCCCCGTTGGCTGTCCGTGGCTGTCCGTGGCAACGCCCTGGCCTTACAGACGCTTGCAAGGCCTCATCTTAGCTGATATCAGTTGCCTTTAGTTGTGTTCATCATCTCCTCCTTGAAGTACTTCTCCCCTGTGTTGGGGCCCCACTAAGTCTTTCCTGTTAATTTTATAGCTTCCTCTAATCTGGGTCCTGCTCTGACGCCTCTTCCTGGGGTTTAGGGATTTCACTGCTGGCTTTCTTTTTTACTAAATGTTTCTACATCCCTTGGAACACTTCATATACTCCTCAAAAACAGTTTGTGTGCAGATGGCACAGAAATTGGTCTTAAACTCAGATATTGCGCATGAGCATTTTTCTTTTTTAATTGACTTTTATTTTTTAGAGCAGTTTTAGATTCACAGCCCAAACAAGAGGATGGTACAGAACTCTCGCTATACCCCTTGTCCTTCCACATGCACAGCCTCCCTTACTGTCAGTACCCCACCAGGTGGCACGTTAGTTATACCTGATGAACCTACATCGACACATCATCACTACCCAAAGTCCGGAGTTTACATAATGATCCACTCTTGTGTGGTGCATTCTGAGATTCGGACAAATGGATAATGGTGCGGATCTAATACTGCAGCACCGTACAGAGTAATTTCACTGCCAGCCCTCCCCAATTTGGTGTTTGGCCTGTTCATACCTCCCACCTCCAATTCCCTGGTAACCACTGATCATTTTAAAGTTTTATAAAAAGTAAGATTTTTCCTTTTCCAGAATGTCGTATTGTTGAAATTGTACAACATGTGGCCTTTTCAGATCAGTTTTTTTTTTTTTAACTTGGTCATATGTATTTGAGTTTCCTCCGCATCTTTTCATGACTTAATAGCTCATTTCTTTCAAGCATTACTGTTCCAATGTCTGGATGTACCGGTTTATTCACGTGCTGAAAGACACCTTGGTTGTGTCCAAGTTTTGATAATTATGCATAAAAGTACATGTGCAGATTTTTGTGTAGATGTAAATTTTTAGCTCCTTTGGGTAAATACCAAGGAGCACCACTGGTGGATCGTGTAGTAAGAGCATGTTGACTTTTATAAGAAACCGCCACGTCTTCCAAAGTGACTGCATCATTGTGCATCCCCACCAGCGGGGTGAGAGGTCCTGTCACCATGTGTGCTTCCTTGCCAGTGTTTGCTGGGTCACTGCTCCAACACTGGCCACTCCATCAATGTGCAGTGGTGGCTCACTGCCTGAGGACATTTGAAGTACAGCATCTTTTCACATGCTCATTTGCCATGTGTGCATCTTCTTTGGTGTCTGACTCATTTTTCAATCAGGCTGTTTGTTTTCTTGTTAGATTTTAAGAGTTAAAAATTTTTTTTTTGGATAAGTCCTTTATCAGATATATCTTTGCAAATATTTTCTTCCAGCGTGTCTTGTCTTTTCATTCTCATTTTAATGAACTCCAGCTATCAGTTACCTAGCTCCTAGATCATGCCTTAGTATTATATTTGAAAATTCATCACCAAACCCAAGGTTCACTGGGTTTTCTCTTTGGTTACCTTTTATAGTTTTACATCTTACATTTAGGTCTTTAAATAATGTTCTTATACTTTCTTTTTTTTTTTTGCAATTAGAGTTGACATTCAATACTATTTAATATTAATTTTAGCTGTACAGGATAGTGGTTAAACATTTATATAATTTATGCAGTAATCCTCCCAATAAATCTAGTCCCCACCTGGCACCATACACAGTTATTACAATATTTTTGACCATATTCCCTATGCTGTGCTTCACATCCCCATGATTATTTGGTAACTGCCAATTTGTACTTCTTAATCCCTTTATCCTTTTCACCCAGCCCTCCAACACTCATCCCATCTGGCAACCATCAAAACGTTCTCTGTATCATGAGTCTGTTTCTGTTTCGTTTGTTCATGTATTTTATTTTGTTCTTTAGATTCCAGGCATAAGTGAGATCATATGGTATTTGTCTTTCTCTGTCTGACTTATTTCATTTAGCATAATACTCTCTGGCTCCATTCATGTTGTCACAAATGGTAAAATTTTATTCCTCATTTATGGTTGAGTAATATTCCTTTGTATATATGTACCACCTCTTCTTTATCTATTCATCCATTGATGGACACCAAGGTTGCCTTCGTATCTTGGCTACTGTAAATAATGCTGCAGTGAACATAGGGGTGCATAGATCTTTTTGAATTAGTATTTTGGGTTCCTTCAGGTAAATACCCAGAAGTGGAATTCCTGGGTCTTTCTTTGTCTCTTGTTATAGCTTTCATTTTAAAGTCTATATTTCTCTTATAAGTCTTGCTGCTACTCTATCTCTCAGCCCCTCCATTTTCATGAAATACTTTTTTTTATCCCTTTACTTTCAGTCTGTGTGTATCTTTCCATCTGAAGTGAGTCTCATAGGCAGCATTTGTAAGGGTCTTGTTTTCTTCTCCATTTAGCCACCTTATGTTGTTTGATTGGAGAATGGAATCCATTTACATTTAAAGTAATTGCTGATAGATATGTGCTTATTGTAACTTTATTGTTCATACTCTTCTTCTTCTTCTTTCTTTTTCTTCTCAAAGAAGTCCTTTTAACATTTTTTAAAATAGTGGTTTGTTGACTGAGCTTTTTCGTGTCTGGGAAGTTCTTTACCTGTCCTTCAATTCTAAATGATAGCTTTGCTGGATAGAGTAATCTTAGTTGTAGGTCCTTATTTTTCATCACTTTGAATATTTCCTGCCAGCCCCTTCTGATTGCAATGTTTCTGTTGAGAAATCAGCTGACAGTCTTATGGGAACACCCTTGTAGATAATTAACTGCTTTTCTTTTGCTGCTTTTAAGATGCTCCCTTTGTCTTTAAACTTTGGCATTTTAATGATGATGTGTCTTGGTGTAGGACTCTTTGGATTCATCTCATTTGGGACTCTCTGCTCTTCCTAGGCATGTATGTCTATTTCTTTCACTAGGTTAGGGAACTTTTCAGTCATTATTTCTTGAAATAGGTTTTCGATTCCTTCCTCTCACTCTTCTCCTTCTGGTACCCCTATGATGCAAATGTTGGTACACTTGATGCTGCCCCAGAGGCCCCTTAGACTATCCTCATATTTTTGGATTCCTTTTTCTTGTTGCTGTTCTGATTGGGTGTTTTCTGTTACATTATCTTCTAAATCGCTGATTAAATCCTCTGCTTCATATTGTATTCTTCATTTATGACTGGTTCTTTTTATGTTTCCTATCTCCATTTTTATGTTTCCTATATCTTTGTTGATGTTCTCACTAAGATAGTTCAGCATTTTTATAACCAGTGTTTTGAACTCTGCATCTAGTAGATTTCTTGTCTCCATTTTGTTTAATTCTTTTTCTGGAGCTTTGATATGTTCTTAATATGAGATATGTTCTTTGTCTTCCCATTATGGCTGCCTCCCTGTGTTTGTTTCTATGTATTAGGTAAGTCTGCTATTCTCCCGGGCTTATGTAGTAGGTGTCCTGTGGGGCCCAGTGGCACAGTCTTTCTTGAGTTGTGTGCTCCTAGTGTGTCTTTTGTGTAGGTTGTGTGTGCCCTCTTGTAGTTGAGACTAGGTTGCTGTTTGCACATCAGTGGGAAGGACTGACCCTCGGGCTGATTAGTTGTGATGACTGGCCATGACTAGTGGAGGAGCTGTTTTACAGGGCTGGTCTCGTGGAGCAGGATTTGTTTCAGCAGGTCTCTGGTGCCTAGTGAGTCTGTCCTTTGGGTGTGTCATTTGTGGTGGTGGTTGGGTGATGCTCTAGTTTGATCTGAAGCTGGCCACCAGGTGTATAGGTTTTGGAGCCTCTTGGGAGGAATTCTGGTGTAGGCCAAGATCAGCTGCTGCCTGTGCCCTGCCTGGAGTCACTTGGTATGAGTTACAAAGTGATCTTCAAATAGTTACCACTTGTGTTGGGCTTGAAGGTGCCTGAAAAAGGCTAAGCTATGAACCAAGGCTGGCTGCAACTAGTGTAGGGCTTGCAGCTGCTCAGCAAGAGGTACGGGGCACACTGAGGTCAGATGCTACTTATTTGGTTTTTGTGAACTTTTGAGAGATTTTAAGAAAGTCGGCAGCATAAGTCAAGACAGGCCATTTGTATGGAAAATCCACTGGAAGTAGCTTGGGTGGCCCACCCTTTGGGAGGGGCAAGTTCTCACAGAATCACCGGGGAGGGGCTAACAGTGTTAACCAGGTTGATGGAGACCCAGATATGGTGCCAGCCAATGTGTGCAGGCTGGATAGGGGAAGGGCTCAACAAAAGAGCAATGGCCTCTACTAGCATTTGTGTCTGGGAAAAAGCTGCTCTTTCAGCCCTCACCCAGAAGCCAGGCAATACAGTTCCTCCCTGTATATTCCTGGCACCTTCTTAGCTGCTGCTCCAGAGCTGAAGCTCAGAGCGAGTGAGTCCCTCAGTGAGTAAGTCTGCATACTGGCCCTTTAAGAGGAATACCTGGGACTTTAGCTGTCCTTCCTCTCACTCAACCAAAATACCCACTGATTTTCATAGCTAGAAGTTGTGGAGACTCCTCTTTCTGGCATTGAAGTCCTGAGATGGGGAGCCTGGTACTGGGGCTGGGACCCCTCATTCCTCAGGGAAGACCTCAGCAGCTGAGAGATCACTCCTGATTCTCAAGCGCCACACGTGGGTGTGGGACTAGATCATTTTGAGCCTCTGCCCCTCCTACCAATCTTGACATGGCTTCTATGTGTCCTTAGTTGTAGGACTTCTGGTTAGCTAGACTTCAGGTGGTTCTCAATGATGTTTGTTCTGTAGTTGTAATTCTGATGTGGTCATGGAAGGGTAGCGATGAGCACAGCATTTATTTATCTGCTTTGCCATCTCAATTGGAACTTGTGTATGATCTTTTTAATATATTGCTGAATTTAGTTTGCTAATAGTTGAAGATTTTTGAATATATGTTCATTAAGGATATTAGCCTATAATTTTCTGTTTTTCTAATGTCTTTGTCTGGTTTTGGAAGCGGGCAATGATGGCCTTGTAAAAGGAGCTTAGGAGCTTTCTTTCCTCTTGAGTTTTTTGCAATAGTTTGAGAAGAATAGCATTTAAGTCTGTTTTGAGTTATTTTTTTCCAAGTTATTTTTCTGTGAACAGTATAAGATCAGTGTCTAGATTCTTCTTCTACTTCTTTTTTTTTGTTTGTTTGCATGTGGATGTTGTTACATCACCATTTGTTGAAAAGACTGTCATTTGTCCATTATATTGCCCTTGCTCCTTTGTTGAAGATTAGTTGACTATATGTGGATCTATTGCTAGGCTCTCTGTTCTGTTCCATTAATCAATTTATCTATTCTTTTACCCATCCCACAATGTCATCATTACTGTTGCTTTATAACAAGTCTTAGATTTGGATAGTGTCAGTCCTCCAAATTCATTCTCCTTCAATAATGTGTTGGTAATTCTGTTTCTTTTGCCCTTCATTCTTTTGAATGAATTTGTCAAAACACATGCATGCACACACAAACTTTCTGGGATTTTGATTGTGATTGCATTAAACTTATAGATCAAGTTCAGCAGTACTGACATCTTGACAATATGGTCTTCCTATCCATGAACATGGAATATCTGTGCATTTATTTACTTCTTCTTTGAATTCTTTGCATTTATTTACTTCTTCTTTGAATTCCTTATGTAGATCTTGTACATATTTTGTTAGATTATACCTAAGTATTTTATGTTTTGGGGGTGCTGATAAAAATGGCATTGTGTTTTATTTCAGATCCCACTTGTTATATATAAAAAGTGATTAATTTTTGCATATAAATCTTGTATCCTACAACCTTGCTATAACAGCCTTTTTATTCTATGAATATTTTTTGTCAATTTTTTCAGATTTTCTACATAAAAGTTTATGCCATCTGCAAAAAAAAGACAATTTTATTTCTTCCTTACCAATCTTTATGCCTTGTATTAGTGTTCCTGTTTTTGTCATATTGTATTAGTTAAGACTTCCAGTCTGATGAAGAAAAGGAGTGGTGAGGGCAGACTTCCTTGACTTGTTCCTGATCTTAGTGAGAAGCTTTGGGTTTCTTACCACTAAGTATTCTCTTAGCAGTAGGTTTTTTGTTGATAAACAGTATCAACTTGAAGAAATTCCCCTCTATTCCTAGTTTGCTGAGTGCTTCCATCATAAATGGGTATTGGTTTATCAAAGCTTTTTCTACTTTTATTGATATGATCATGTGATTTTTTTTCTATAGTTCATTGATGTGATAGATTCTAGTTATTTGTTTATTTTTAAATTAAATTTATTAGGGTAATATTGGTTAATAAAATCATAGAAGTTTCAAGGGTACGATTTAATATGTCATCTGTATATTATCTCCCAAAGTCAAATCTTCTTCTGTCACCATATATTTGACCCCCTTTACCCCTAACTCCTCTCACCCCCACTTCCCTCTGGTATCCTCTAAACTGTTGTCTGTATCCATGAGTCTCTGTTAGTTTGTCTTGTTTGTTGCCTTCAGTTTTATATCTAACATATGAGTGAAATCATATGGTTCTCAACTTGTTCTGACTTACTTTGCTTAACATGGTAATCTCAAGATCCATCTGTATTGTCACAAATGGCAGTATTTTGTTTTTTTTTTTTTTAATGCCCAGCACCATTTATTGATGGATGAGGCTTTCCTTTCTCCATTGCAGGTTTTTGGCTCTTTTGTCAAAAATTATTTTCCCATGTATATGGGGGTTTTGTTTCATTGGTCTCTGTATCTGTTGTTCAGCCACTACAATGATGTTTTGATTATTATCACTTTGTAGTATAACTTGAAGTCAGGCAGAGTGTTACCTCCGGCCTTGTTCTTTTTTCTCAAGATAGCTTTGGCTATTCAGGGTCTTTTGTGATTCCATACAAATCTGATGACTTTTCGTTCTATTTCTTTAAAAAATGCCATTGGGATTTTGATGGAGATTGTGTTAACATTGCTTTGTGTAATATGACCATGTTAAATATATTGATTCTTCCAATCCATAAATATGAAATATCTTTCCATTTCTTGTGTCTTCTTCAATTTCTTTTAATAATATCTTATAGTTTTCAGTGTCTAGGTCCTTTACATGCTTTGTTAGGTTTATTCTTAGGTATTTCATTCTTTTTATTGCAATTGCAAAATAAAATTTTAAATTTCTTTTCCTGAGATTTATTTATTTGTTAATGTGGCATATCATATTAATTGATTTGTAGATATTCAGCCAACCTTGCCTTCCAGGAATAAATTCCACTTGATCGAGGTGTATGAGCTTTCTAACATATTGCTAAATTCAGTTTGCTAATATTTTGTTGAGGATTTTTGCATCTATGTTTGGCAGGGATATTGGCTTATAATTTTTATCTTTTGTAATATCTTTGTCTGGTTTGGAATCAGGGCAATTTTGGCCTCATAAAATGAGTTTGGGAGTCTTCCCTCTTGAATTTTTTGGAATAGTTTGAGAAAAAAGAGGTGTTAAGTCTTCTTTGAATATTTGGTAAAATTCACCTGTAAAGCCATCTTGTTTAGGACTTTGTTAGGAGTTTTTTGATATTTGATTCGATTTTGTTAGTAGTAATAGGTCACTTCAGATTTTCTGTTCCTTCTTGACTGAGGCTTGGAAGATTGTATGTTACTAATAATGTATCCATTTTTTTTCATATTGTCCAATTTGTTGGAATGTAATTTGCTTATGGTATTTTTTTATAATCCTTTGTGTTTCTGTGGAGTCAGTTGTCACTTCTCTTTCATTTCTGATTTTATTTATTTGGATCCTCTCTTTTTTTTCTTAGTGAGTCTGGTTAAAGGTTTATCAATTTTATCTTTTCAAAGAACAAGCTCTTGGTTTTATTGAACTTTTATATTGTTTTTGAGACTCTGTTTTATTTATTTCCATTCTGATTTTATTATTTCCTTCTTTCAAGTCACTTTAGGCTTTGTTTGCTGTTCTTTTACAGTTTCTTTAGGTGTAAGGTTATATTGTTTATTTGAGATTTTTCTTGTTTCTTGATGTAGGCCTGTATTGCTATTAATTTTCCTCTTAGGACTGCTCTTCCTGTGTCCCATAGATTTGAGTCATTGTGTTTTCAATTCCATTTGTCTCAAGATATCTGTCGATTTCTTCCTTGATCTCATTGTTAACCTATTCATTGTTTAGTAATATGTTGTTTTGTTTCTATATGTTTGTGTCCTTTTCAGGTTTTTTTTTTTTGGTAATTGATTTTTAGTTTTATACCATTGTGGTCAGAGAAGATGCTTGATATGATTACGATCTTAAATTTATTGAGATTTGTTTTGTGGCCCAACATGTGGTTTGTCCTGGAAAATGTTCTGTGTGCTCTTGAGAAGAATGTATATTCTACTGCTTTGGGGTGAAATGCTCTAAAAATATCAATTAAATCCATTTAGTCTAGTATGTCATTTAAGGCCACTATTTCCTTTGTTGATTTTCTGTCTGGAAGCTCTGTCTATTGTTGTTAATGGAGTGTTAAAGTACCTTACTATGAGTGTATTATTGTCGATTTCTCCCTTTATGTTGGCCAATATTTGCTTTATCTGTGTAGGTACCCATATGTTGAGTATATAAACATTTTCTAGTGTTATATTCTCTTGTTGAATTGATTCCTTTATCATTATGTAATGTCCTTCTGTGTCTCATAGTATTGCCTTTGTTTTGAAGCCCACTTTGCCTAAAATATTTTTTTTCATACCTTTACTTTCAGTATGTGTGTCTTTTGATCTGAAGTGGTTCCCTCGTAGGCAGTATATGGTTCTTTTTTTTTTTAATCCGTTTAGCTATGCTATGTCTTTTATTATTATTATTTATGCCTATATAAATAATATGTCATCCTAGGTAGTCTCCCATCCAAATACTGACCAGGCCCAACCCTGCTTAGCTTCCAAGATCAGACATTGGGCTTGTTCAGGGTGGCATGGCCACAGACCATGGACCATGGCTCCACTGGGGCATGAACCCAGGACCTTCTGTGTGTAAAGCAGATGTGTTAACTGCTACACTATGCAACCACATCTGCTATGCTATGTCTTTTGATTGGAGCATTTAATACATTTCCATTTAAAGTGGTTATTGATAGGTACATAGTTATTGACATTTTATTATTTATATTATGTTTTTCTTTCTTTCTTCTTCTTACAGAAGTCCCTTTAACATTTCTTGTTATACTGGTTTGGTGGCGTTGAACTTGTTTTACTTTTTCCTCTTTGAGAAAATGTTTATCTCCTCTTCAATTTTAGTCGATAGCCTTGTTGGGTAGAGTAATCTTGGTTTTAGGTCCTCCCTTTTCATCACTTTGAATATTTCATGACATTCTCTTCTGGCCTGCATATGGGAGCTTCCTTGTAGGTAACTAACTTCTTTCCTCTTGCTGCTTTAAGATTCTGTCTTTATATTTAACCTTTGGCATTTTAATGATGTGTCTTGGTGTGGGCCTCTTTGGGTTCCTCTTGTTTGGGACTCTTTGCGCTTCCTGGGTTTGTATGTCTATTTTCCTCGCCAGGTTAGGGATGTTATCTATCATTATTTCTTGAAATAGGTTTTCAATTCCTTACTCTCTCTCTCTTCTCCTACTGGTACCCTTATAATGTGAATGTTGGTATGCTTGACACTGTCCCAGAGGCTCCTTAAACTATCCTTATTTTTTTTTTAGTTCTGTGTGTGTGTGTGTGTGTGTGTGTGTGTGTTGCTGTCTGATTGGGTATTTTCTGCTACTTTATCTTCCAAATCGCGAATTCAGTCCTCTGCTTCATCTAATTTATTGCCGATTCCTTCTAGTGCATTCTTTATTTCAGATATTGCATACTTCATTTCTGACTATTTATTATGGTTTCTTTATATTTCTTTATGCTTCCTATCCTTCTGTTGAAGTTCTCACTGAGATATCTATTCTTTCCTTAAGTTCATTATGTAGTGTTTTGAGCTCAGGATCTGGTAGGTTGCTTGCCTTCATTTTTTAAAATTCTTTTTCTGGACTTTTCTTCTGTGCTTTCTTTTGAGACTCGTTACTTTGTCTCCTGATTTTTCTGCCTCTCTGTGTTCATTTCTACGTATTAGGTAGATTTGCTACATCTCCCAGTCTTGCCAGGTGGCCTTGTGCTGCTCAGTGGTGCTGTCTCCTGTGCTGCTCAGTGGTGCAGTGCCCTGTGCTGCTCAGTGGTTCAGTCTCCCTAATGACCTGCACCTGGTGCTCCAATTGTGTCTCTGGTGTGGGTTGTGTGTGCACTCCTGTTGTAGTTTAGCCTGGCTTGCTGTTAGCATGCCAATAGGTGGGATTCACTCTCAGGCTGACTGGTTGTGGGGACAGCCTATGAGCTGTGGTGTGGGGCTGACCCCGGTAAATGACATTTGCCCCAGCAGGCTCATGTGCCTGTTGAGACCACCCTTTGGGTGTGCGGCTTGTGGGGCTAATCAGGTAGTGTTATGTTGTGGCCTGAAGCCAGCCTCTGTGTGTGTGTCAGTTCTGGGGCCACTTGGGAGGGGCTCCCACTCAGGCCAAGGTCACCCCTTACCTGTGAGATACCCAGGGCTACCTGTTAGGAGCTACAAAGCCATCCATTGTCACTACCTGTGTTGGACTTACAGGCCATGCTGCCAACTGAGGCTGGCTGGCACTGGTATCAGGCCTGGGGCAGCTTAGCAAAAGGCTCAGGGCATTTTAAGGGCTGAGGATCCCTGCTAGCTGCCTGTAAGGCTCAACAGGTGAAAGAGCCTCAGGTGATATGTGAGTTGGGTGAAGAGGAATCCAGGGAGTGACCAATGTTGTGCAAGCTGTGTCTCTCAGGTTAGTGCAGATTCAGATTTGGTGCCACTGCTGTGCCTTTGGCCACTCTCAAAAGTCTCAGCTCACACCGAGGCCAGGTCCTGACCAATTTGGTCCCACAGAACTCTGAGATTTGTTCAAGAAATACTGCAGTTCATATGGGGGCTTGTTGTCTGCCACTGAAAGTGATTTTGGGTGCATGAGAGCTGAGGCCTATTGGTGCTGATAAAGGAGCCCCCTGCCGATAGTGTGGGGTGGGGCAGGGTCCCAGGAAGTTACCGGGGTGGAGTGAGCATATCTCACCAGGCAAATACAGATTCATATTTGGCTAGCTGGGGAAAGGACTCAACACGAGGACATTGGTAGCTGTTACTTCAGCTCTCATCCTGAAGCCAGACCCTCCTTGTATGTTTCTGGCACCTCCTGAGCTTCTATCCCTCTGCTGGAGCCCAGAGTGAGTCCTGCGAGTGAGTGTGTCTATGCGCGGGCCCTTTAAGGGATGTCTAGGTTTTCAATTGCTCTCTGTCTCAGCCAGATTGTTGGAATCCGCACTGATTTTTACAGCTGGATTTTGTTGGGGTTCCTCTTCCTGGCACTGGAATCCTGGGCAGGGACATCCTAGTGTGGGGTTTGGGCCCCTCACTCATCTAGGGGGACCTCCACAGCTCAGTTATCTTTGCCAATTCTCAACCATCACTTGTGGATGTGGGGCCAGCCTGTGTGTCATCTTCACCCACTACCAGCCTCCAAGTAGCCTCTTCTTTATACTCTTATTTGTAGGAATTATGGTTAGCTAGACTTCAGGTTGTTCTCCAGGTCGATCATTCTATAATTACTTGTAATTTTAATATGGTCATGGGAGGAGGAGAGTGCTGTGTTTCCCTATTCCACCATATGACCAGAAACATTTCTTTTAGCTGTGAAATGACTTTTTAATTTTTATTTAATTTTTTTAATTTTTCTGCTAGAGTCAATGTTAAATATTATTTTCTAGTAATTTCATGTTTACAAAATAGTGGTTAGACATTTATATAATTTATGAAGTGATACTCCTGATAAATCTAGTTCCCACCTGGCACCATACACAGCTATTACACTATTATCTACTGTATTCCCTGTGCTGTACTTCACATCCCTGTGACTATTTTGTAACTACCAATTTGTACTTCTTAATCCCTTCCCCTTTTTCACCCATCCCCCCCAACCTTCCTCCCATCTGGTAACTATTAGTTTGTTCTCTGTATCTATGAGTCTGTTTTTGTTTAGTTTGTATTTATTTATTTGTCTTGTTCTTTAGATTCTACATATAAGTGAAATCATATGGCATTTCTCTTTCTCTGTCTGACTTACTCCACTCAGCACAATACCCTCTAGGTTCATCCATGTTGTTGCAAACGGTAAGATTTCATTTTTTTTTCCTGGCTGACTAATATCCATTGTATATATGTATCACCTTTTCTTTATCCAGTTGTCCATTGATGGGCACTTAGGTTGCTTTCACATCTTAGCTATTGTAAGTAGCATTGCAGTGAATTTAAGGGTGCATATATCTTTTCAAATAAGTGTTTTGGTTTTCTATGGATAAATACCCAGAAGTGAAACTGCTGAGTCATAAGGTAGTTCTATTTTTAATTTTTTGAGGAAACTCCAAACTGTTTTCCATGGCATTCCCACCAACAGTGCACAAGGGTGAAACCTCATTTTTGATGGATAATTTCATAGGTTACAGAATTTCAGTTTTTTTTCTCTTAATACTTTCTTCTTTTTTGATCAATTTCTGAGGGAAAATCATGTAATTAACTCCTCAATAGTTAAGGTGTTATTTTTCTCTTCTGGTTTCTCAGGATTTTTCTTTATATTTTATTTTTGTTATTCTAAAAATGTTATGCTATAGTTTTTTGTTTGTTCGTTTGGGCTTTTCTTTCTGCATTTTGCATTTTGCATTTTGCACTTTGTGTTTTGTCCTACTTGGTATTCTTGACCTTCCTGGATCAATGGTTTGGAGTCCAACATTAATTTGGGGAAAATTCTTGGTCATTTTTGTTTTTACATACTTCCTCTGTTCCTTTTTTTCTTTTCCTCCTGGAATTCCCATATGTTAGACTCATACAACACTTTTATAGTAGTTTTGAAGTTCTTTTTTATTTTGTGCTTTTTTTTCCTGTTCATTTTTTTAGTTTTGGAAGTTTTTGTTGAAATGTCCTCAAGCTCAGAGACTTTTTTCTCAGTCATTTCCTGTATACTAACCATCCCATCAAAGGCATTCTTTATTTCTGTTGCAGTAAGTTTGATCTCTAGCATTTGTTTTTGGTTCTTTCTTAGAATTTCCATCTCTCTGCTTATATTGTCTCTCTGTTTTTGCATATTGTCTGCTTTATCCATTAGAGCTTTAGTTTATTAATCATAGTTGTTTTAAATTCTTGGTCTGATAGTTTTAATATTCCTGTAATATTCGAATCTGGTTTTGATGTTTTCTCTGTCTATTCAAACTCTGGTTTTTGCATTTTAAAATATCTTGTGATTTTTTTCTTGATAGCTGGATGTGCTTCACTGGGTAAACGGAAGAGCTGTAACTTGGCCACTGGGGCTGTAGTATCGTGGGGTGGGGGTGGAAAGCCTTCTATAAGCCCGTGATTGGGCCTCAGTTTTTACCGAGCCTGAGCCTCTGCACTGTGCCTTCTCCACATTTTGAATGTGCTGCTCAGTATTTTCCTTGCCTCTGTGAAACAGGACGGCTGGAGTCCAGAGATTCCCTCCCTGGGGTCAGTTGGGCTCTGATAATGGCTGTGCTCTGGTGTGCTTTAAAAGGCTGCTTTCCCCTCTCCCTGCTAAAAACATGAAGGATTTTTCTCTAATATTTACTTCGAGGACCTGGTTGAGCTCCTGGAGGAAAAACTTGCCTCATATAGTTACAAAAAATGTTTATTTCCCTTTGATGAGAACTTTTAGGGTTTACTCTTTTAACTTTCAAATACATCATGCAGCAGTAAAAACCATAGTGATCATGCTGTATATTACATTCCTTGTACCTATTTATCTTACAACTGGAGGTTTGTACCTTCGACCACCTTCATCCAATTTCCCCACCTCCACCCCCACCTGCACCTATCTTAATCATAAATATGATTTTTTTTTCTACTCTGTGAGTCTGGTTTAAGTTTTTTTTTTTTAATCCCACATGTAAGTGAGATCATATGATATTTGTCTTTCTTTGTCTGACTTATTTCACTTAGCATAATGCCTGCAAGGTCCATCCATGTTGTCACAAATGGCAGAGTTTTTTTCTTTTCTTTTCTTTTTTTTATGGCTGAATAGTATTTCTGTGTGTGTATACGTGTATGTGTGAGAGACATCTTTATCCATTCATCTATCAATGTAACTTGAGTTATTTCCATATCTTGGCTATTGTAAAAAATGTAACGATGAACATAAGGTTTCTCTTCAATATAGTAATTTTATTTCATTCAGCTATGTACCCAGAAGTGCAATTACTGAATCATATGGTAGTTCTATTTTAAAATTTTGAGGAACCACCACAGTGGTTTCCACTGGCTGCACTGATTTATAATCCCATTAGCAATGCGCGAGGGTACCTTTTCTCTACTTCCTCACCGGCATTTATTCTCTTCTCTTTTTGATGGCAGTCAATTTTAATAAGTGTGAGTTGATATCTCATTGTAGTTTTAATTTGCTTTTTCCTAATGGTTAGAGATGTTGAACATCTTTTTATGTTCCTGTTGGCTATTTACGTATCTTCTTTGGAAAGATGTCTGTTTAGGTCCTTTGCCCATTTTTAAATGGAATTATCTGTTTGATTTTTTTTTTCCTTTCTTTTTGTTATTGAGTTGTATGAGTTTTTTAAAAATATATTTTGGATAGTAATTCTTTGTCAGATATATAGTTTACAAATATTTTTTCCATTCCACAGGTTGTATTTTCATTTCATTGATTACTCTTTTTGCTGTATAGAAATTTCTTAGTTTGATGTAGTCCCACTTGATTATTTTTGACTTTATTGCTTCTGCTTTAGGTGTCATCATCAAAAAATCATTGCTAAGACCCATGTCAAGGAGGTTTTTTCCTTTTTTAAAGTCTTTAATCCATTTTGGATTAAAGTCTTTAATCCATTTTGAGTTAATTTTTTTTTTGTGAGTGGTATAATATAGGGGTCTAGTTTCATTCTTTTTTTTTTTTACTTTTTAAATTGAAGTATAATAGATAATTAGTTGCTCATATTTACAGTGTACTATTCAATGAGGTTTTTTTCCAATTATAGTTAGCATACAATAATATATTAGTTTCAGTTGTATAGCATAGTGACAAACAGAAAAACTCATAGTTACAAAGAATATTTTGAGGGTTTCTGTCTTTTACATGTGAATATCCAGTTTCCCCAGCACAATTTATTGAAGAGACTGTCTTTTTTTCCATTGTATAATCTTGGCTCTCTTTTCAAATATTAGGCATGGATTTATTTCTGGACCTCTTGATTCCATTCCATTGGTCTGTATCTGTTTTTATGCCGGTATGATATTGTTTTAATTATTATGGTATAGCTTGGAACCAGGAAGTGTGAGGCATCTAACTTTGTTCTTTTTTCTCAGGAATACTTTGGTTATTCAGGATCTTCAAGAATTTTAGGATTGTTTTCTACACTTCTGTGAAAAATGCCATTGGAGTCTTGTTAGGGATTGCATTGAATCTAGATTGCTTTGGGTAGTACAGACATTTTAGCAATGTTAATTCTTCCTATCCATGAGCACAGTATACGTTTCTATTTGTACCTTCTTCAATGTCTATTATCAAAGTCTTATAGTTTTCAGGGTAGAGATTTTTCACCTCCTTGGTTAAATTTATTCTAGATATTTTATTATTTTTGATGCTCTTATAAGTGGGATAATTTCCTTTATTTCATTTTCAGATAATTTATTATTTTGCATGTTGATTTAATGTCCTCCAAGTTTACTAAATTCATTGGTTAAATCTAACAGGTTTTCTTTTTTAAAATAATTTATTATTATTATTATTTTTGGTGACATTGATTAAAGAAATTCAGTAAATTTCAGGTGTACAATTTAACAGTAAGATGTATATATATTGCATTGTGTTTTCCCCTCCCATAGTTAGATTTCTTTCTGTCACCACATATTTGACCCCTTTTACCCCATCTACCTCCCTCTCCCAACTCCCTCACTACCCTCTGGTAATCACTAGTCTATTTTTTTGTCTTATTTTTGAGTCTCTGTTTGTTTGTCCTGTTTGTTTGTTGTTTTTATGTTTATGTCCCACATATAAGTGATATCATGTGATTTTCAACTTTTTCTGTCTGGATTATTTTGCTTAGCATTATTATCTCGAGGTCTATCCATGTTGTCACAAATGGCAATATTTCATCTATTCTTATGGCTGAATAATATTCCATTGTATATATGTACCACAGTTTCTTTATCCAATCATTTATAGAAGGACACTTTGGTTACTTCCATGTTCTGGCTACTACAAATAATTCTGCTATGAACATCAGTGTGCAAATATCTTTTCAGATATGGGTTTTCAAGTCTTTGGGGTAAATACCTAGTAGAGGGATTGCTGAATCATATAGTAGATCATTTCTTAGTTTTTTGAGGAACCTCCATACTGTTTTCCAATTTGCAGTCCCACCAGCACTGTATGAGGGTTCCTTTTTCTCTGCTTCCTCTCCAACATTTGTTATTACTTGTCTAACAAGTTTTCTTTTGGTTGAGTCTTTAGGATTTTCTCTATATAAAATTATATCATCTGTAAATAGAGACAATTTTATTTCTTTCTCTCCAAATCTGATTATTGCTCCAAATTTTATTTCTCTTTCTTGTCTGATTGCTCTGGCTAAGACTTCTAGTACTATGTTGAATAGGAGTGGTGAGAATAGATACTCATCATGTTATTGTTCATTAAGAAAAGCTTTCAAGCTTTCACCACTGAATATGGTGTTTAACTGTGGTCTTGTCATACGTGGTTTTTATTATGTTGAGGTGTGTTCCTTTTATACCAGATTTATTGATTGTTACAAATGGATGCTGAATTTTGTTAAATGTTTTTCTGCATCTATTGAGATGATCACATAATCTTTATCTATTGCTGTATTAATGTGATGTATTGTATTTATGTATTCGTATATTTTGAAACATCCTTGCATCCCAGGGATAAATTTTACTTTATTGTGGTAAATTATCCTCTTCATGTGCTGTTAAATTTGGTTTACTAATATTTTCTTGAGAATATTTTCATGTATATTTATCAAGGATATCAACCTATAGTGTTCTTTTTTAAAAAATTTTTTTTATTTATTTATTTATTTATTTATTTATTTATTTATTTATTTATTTATTTATTTATAGAATAGTTTTATTTTAATGTTTTTGTCTGGGTTTGATACCAGGGTAATGCTGGCTTCATAAAATAAGTTTGGGAGTGTTCCTTCTTTTTTGATTTTTTTGGTAGAGTTCGAGAAGGACTTGCATTAATTTCTTTTTAAAAGTTTGATAAAATTTATCATTAAAACCATCTTGTTTTGGGTTTTCTTTGTTGTGAGTTTTTTGATTATTGCTTCAAATTTTAAAAATAATTATTTTATTAGTTTCAAGTATAAAGTACATTGGTTAGACATTTATATAATTTATAAAACGATCCCTCTAATTGCTCTTTCTCTCCTCTGGCTCTACACCTAGCCATTACATTAAAGCTAACTGCATTCTTTATGCTGCGCTCCCCATCCCCATGACAATCTATCAACTACTAACTTGTACTTCTTTAACCCTTCATCCCGTTTTCCCCAGCTCCCAACTCCCCTCCCCTCTGGCTGTCCCCAGATTGTTCTCTGTATTTGTGAGTCTGTTTTTGATTAGTTTGTTCTTTTTGTTCCTTAGATTCTGCATTTAAGTGAAATTGTATGGTATTTATCTTTGTGTGACTGATGATTCAATTTTTT
This sequence comes from Pteropus medius, assembly GCF_902729225.1. Lineage (NCBI taxonomy): Eukaryota > Metazoa > Chordata > Mammalia > Chiroptera > Pteropodidae > Pteropus > Pteropus medius. Next base: position 18,157,003 of record NW_024349798.1, on the reverse strand, counting down.
TTACTAGTAAATTAGTCTGATCAGATTTTTTATTTATTGTTGATTCAGTCCTGGTAGATTGTATGTTTCTAAGAATTTTTCTATTTCTTTTTGGATGCCCAGTTTTTTGGTTGTAGTTGTTCATAGTAGCCTCTTAAAATCCTTCATATTTCTCTGGTATCAATTGTGATGTTTCTCTTTCATTTATAGTTTTATTGATTAGGGTCTTGTCTCTCTCTCTCTCTTTTAATTGATTTTTCTGGCTAAATATTTGTCAGTTTTGTTTATCTTTTCAAAAAAGCTACTCTTAGTTTGTTAATCTTTTCATTACATGCTCCATGTACCTATCAGTGGTTACCAAAATTTTGATGATTCAGGTGTGACTTATTCTTAACAACCTCTCTTTCTGCTTGTAACTGCTGCTACTTCACTGTGCTGTCTCATCATCCTCTCTAGTTCTTTTCTGGAAAGAGTGGTGATGCTTGCCATTCTGTAACTTTCAAAATATTCTTTTTTTTTTTTTTCCTTTTGGATGTCTGTCTCCAGTCTTCTGGAATGTTCTTCATCTTTGCCAGTGTCTCAGTCTGTTTGAGGTGCTATAATAAAAAATACCATTGACTGGGTGGCTTAAAGAACAGACATTTATTTCTCACAGTTCTGGAGGCTGGAAGTCCAAGATCAAGTTTCTTATAGAAGATCTAGTTCTTGGTGAGGACTGTCTTCCTGGTTTTCAGGCAGTTGCCTTTTTGCTGTGTCCTCCAATGGCAATGGAGTGAGGAGGGCTCTCTGGGGTCTCTGTTATAAGGGCACTAATTCCATGATAAGGGCTCCACCCTCAAGACCTTATTAAGAACTTCCAAATGTTCCACCTCCTAATACCATCACTTTGAGGGTTAAGATTTTAACAAATGAATTTGATGGGGGAGGGGACACAAACATTAGGTTCATAACAGCCAGTAATCCTGAAAATCCCTCTTGCATGTTTGGTAAGGAACCCTCTGATAAGATTCTTTGTAGCTGGAAACAAAAACTTCCTAAGAGCCACTCAGAACTTGTTTTGGTTTTTGCTCGTCCCTCTTGAGCTTCACATCCCTCTTGGTCTTGCTTACTCTATGCTTTTCATTCTGATTCATGCTTGACTGGGAAGATGGAGACGAATGGGTGAGTACGTACTCCTGCTTACTTTAGATCATATGTTCATACCACATTGTCGGAAGGACTTCTTTCTGTGTTTCTATCTTTCTTGATTCGAGGACATTTTAGAGCTTAAAAACATGTGCTTGCTAAGGATTCTGGCAGGAAGAAATGTAATTGCATGAGATGCTCTTAAGTCAAGGCCCATTGAAGGCCTAGCATGTTTGCCTTTCTGTAGTCTGTGAATTATCCTCTGAAGTTCTATGTGAGGGTGACTCAGCTCTCTATTTTGGAGCTCTCATGCTCTTGTTGGGTAAGAAAATATGCTCAACTTGGCCCAAGAATAGTATATCCAAAAATCTTAACTACACTGAGTGTAATGCATAGCTGGGGCTCTATGCTCTGAGAGGTGACTTACAGTTGGGGTGCAAGAGTCAAAAGGAAGTGCAGAAGGAAGAATGACGTGGACAGAAGGGGCAGCAGAGGGGGTGATAGAGGCTTAAGTCTGGGTCCCTGCTGCACCACATGCTTTTTCTTTGGCCTTAAGAAAAACACATAATTTGGTGTGCCTCAGATTTCTAATCTGTAAAAGGTATGTCATGGTTACAGTTTGCACTACCCCTTGCTTGGTGGTGTAAGGATCAAATAAGGTAGGTTCCTGCAATGTTGTGAGAGTTATTGGTCAGGAATAACCTGGGTGTCTTTCTGGAAGAAGTGGTTGTGAGGGGTGTGCATGGCCAGAGAGAACACGTGTAGAAGGAGGAGGGCCATGGAGGGAGTCTTGATTCTATTCTGCCTTGTCTCCTGATCCCAGCATAGCATCTGCTGAGGCCATCGTTTGTCTCTCTCTTGAGACCAGAGACAGGGAATTATGATCTTCTTAGGTTGCTGGCTCCTGACTTTTGAGTTGAAGGGTGCAGCTTTCAGGTAAGATGAGGTCCCTGCAGTTAGATAGCTGTGCTGTGTCTGAGGAAGGCTGGACACTGAGGACTCTTTGCTCTGTTCCTTCTACAGGTTGGTGAGTTCTGGCCTCACGTCAGATTGTTGTTCAGCTCTGTCCTCAGTGCTCAGTGCTAACCAGAATCTCACGCACCTTTACCTACGCGGCAATGCTCTGGGAGACATGGGGGTCAAGCTGCTCTGTAAGGGACTCTTGCACCCCAACTGCAAGCTTCAGATGTTGGAGTAAGTCCCCTCACTTATCATGATGATGAGAATACATGGTGGCCAGGGGTGGGGGGAGGACTGGGGAAGTGATGATGAGATAATCTGTATCAAAGAACTGATGGTGTCCTCCAAGGGTTTGGCTTGTTTTAGGGTCATGGAGCTGGGAGGAGTCTACTTCTAGATGGTGTGAAGGTGAATACAGGAGGTTCTATGACCAAAAATCTCTCTCCTGCGCAAATGAGGGTGGTATGGCTCTTGTGTTCTAAAGAAATTTAGAGGGAGATATAGAATTTGGAAAAAAAAAAAAACAGTTCACAAACTGCTATTACTAGTTTCATCTGCATAACCCAGTAGACTGCACAAAATCACTCTCATCTGCACCATGGGCACATACAGTGGTCCCATGCTCCTTGATCCTGTCACTCCTATGCTTTTCTGCAGTTGAAGTGTTACAGGCTAAAATCTGGGAGACCTGGGGGGTGGGAGGGAGCATTTTCTTTAAATCACCCTCCTTCTTGCAGACTAGACAACTGCAGTCTCACCTCACACTGCTGCTGGGACCTGTCCAGGCTTCTGACCTCCAGCCAGAGCCTGCGGCAACTGAATCTGGACAGCAATGACCTGGGTGACCTGGGAGTCATGCTCTTCTGCGAGGTGCTGAAGCAGCAGGGCTGCCTCCTAAGAAGCCTGCAGTAAGTGTGCTCTGCAGAGGTGTGGGTGGTGGGGCTCATAATTCTAGGGAAAAGGAGGCCAGTGACCAAAATCCAAGATGGGTCTTTGCACTCAGGGTGAGAGTGGGCCTGGGTTAGGTGTTGCAGATATTTTTAGTATGGTGGATGAATCATAAGCTACACATTCACTTCATCCAGACATGTAGAATATTTAAGTTTCAGCTGGGTGTGAAAAGATTTTTCATGCATATTCCTAAAATAAACATTAGTTCCAATTACAGTAGCCAAGTGGAATTCTATTTCTGTGTGAGGGCTTCTAGTTTGTAGAATTAGACCAGGTTCATTCTGATCACAAAGGTCTTGGCATTGGGGGAGGGGGGTCGTTGGTCTTCTATTTGAGGATTTCTAAATGGAAAGGTAGTGCTCCAGAAACCCCAGGATAAGAAATTAATTAGTCAGCCAGTGCAGTGTGTTGGGACTACTGGCCCCCTTCTGCCATCGGTGATGCTACTGAGGTATCCCATGTCTCATGGCTTCAGCCTGCCCAGGGGCCACACTTCGCAACGTGCTCTTCTCCAGAGTTTCTCCTACTTAATCAGCTGTTTCTGCTTGGTCTCCTTTCAGCTTTTCATTGTCCAGTTTTACATGTCAAGTCCCTGGGACTCTCTACACTCTCCCCCCTGTTTATATTGTCTGCCTTCCAGCCTTACCAGGTATATATCCTGCCCCTCAACTCATATCCCTGTGAACCCCACGTCCAAATGCTTCTCTACCTCTCCTCATAGATGTCTCACAAGCCTCAAACTTTACAAGTCCAAGTCCAAACCTGTGCTGTCCCCACTCTGTTCAAAACCTGCTTCTTCCGCATCTCAATCAGTGGTGACTATCTGATTTGCTCAGGCCAAAAAACCCTGGTCTCACCCTGGCGCCTCCCCTCCCTTCTGCATACAGCTAATACACTGCATGCCTTGCTTGTTCTGCTTTCACAGCAGGCCCACTCACCAACCACTTCTTGCCAGCCTCATGGCTTTTCTCTTGTTTTAAGCCACCGTCATCTCTTGTCTGGTTTGTTTTGGTGGCATTCTGCCAGACTACTCTGCATCTACTTTTCTTGCCATAGCAGATAGGAGAGTGCAGCTAAAACATGAGCCAGCATGCTCCTGTGACTTCCCATCACATTCAGAGTCGGAGCTATAATGCTCATGGCAGAGTCAAAATCCCATGTGATAATTCCTGCTGCTTCTGCAAATCCATCTTCTACTAACCTTTGCTCCTTTGTTCCACTCATACTGGTCTCCTTGTTTCACAAAAAACACTGTCATCTCTGGAACTTTGCACTTGCTGTTTGCTCTGCCTGAAATTCTCTCCCCTTTAATATCTGCATGTTTTGTTCCTGCATATGCTTAAATTATCTGCGTTAAGATCTTCTGTGTGAGTGTCTTACCATTCCACTGAAAAGCGTGCTCTTTCCTCTTCTCTTCATATTTCCCTCTATACTGTTGGCCACTATCATACATGCTGTGTCATTTTCTTGCTTATTTATTATCTATAGCCTACCCCAAGAATATAAATTCTGTTAGCCCTGGGACTTCTGTCCTTGTCCATGTCAAGGCCAAGAACCAACTAGAATGGAGGTTTGAACAAATAAAAATTTGAATCAGTATTGCATCCTTGTGCAGACACAGTGGAGCGTATTTGCTGCAGGAAAAGCCCAAATTCCCAGAGCTAGGAGAAATAGAGGAACAAAAGAAGGAATTAGTCAGGGTGAAGCTGGAGACACTGCTGTATGAGGGGTCACCGACACAGCCTTGAAGAGCACTCTGGAGATGAAGGACAGGCTCACAGCAGACTGGGGGTCCATGGAGCAGCCACCGTGTCCTGTTGGCTTGGCTGCTACAACATGACAGCACAGACTGGGCACCCTGCCCAACAGACATTTGTTTCTCACAGTTCTGGAGGATGGAAAGTCTGGGATCACAGTGCCAGCTAATTGGGTTTCTGGTGAAATTCTCTTCTGAGCTAGCAGAAGAGCTGGCCCATGTCCTCAGATGGCCTCTAGAGGTGTACAGAGTGTGCATTCGGGGTTTTCCTATGAGAATACCAGTCCCATCATGAGGACCCCCCCTCCGCTCCCCGCCTGCCATGACCCTATCTCAGCCCAACCACTTCCCAAAGGCCTTGCCTCCAAATGCCAGCACAGGAAAGGCTGGGTCTTCAACATAGGAATTTTGGAGGAAGATAAACTTTAAATCCATAATACAATCAAGTCAAACTTCTTAGAAATTATTCAGGGCAAATAATGTGATTTCTCAGTTAAGTTGGAAGGGAAATTTTTTAAAAAGAGAAAGAGGAGGAACATATATCAAAGAAGACTTGAGAGGCACACAAAGCAATCTCACTCTGTGGACCTCATGTGGCTCTTGAGTAAATGAACATAATATTAAAAACATCAGATGGTTGAAGAAATTTAAACGTCCAATTAAACATTGATTGGACATATGTTGATATTGAGGAATTGTTAATTGCTTCAGCTGTAATAATGGCATTGTGGTAACACTTCTAAAAAGGCTTCATTTAGATTCATATAGTGAAATATTTATAGATGTATGACATGCTGTGTTTAAAACAATCCATTGATGTGAGGCTTGTGTGGGGGACAGATGACATAAGACTGGCCATGAGCTATGGTGTATACATACAATGGGTTACGACTCAGCCATAAGAAGAGATGAAATACTGCCATTTGTGACAACATGGATGGATCTTGAGATAATCATGCTAAGTAAAATAAATCAGATGGAAAAGTTGAGAACCATATGATTTCACTCAATGTGGTATATAAAACTGAAAGCAACAAATGAACATGACAAATAGAGACTCATGGACGTGGGCAGTGGATTAGTGGTTATCAGAAGGAAGGAAAGGGGGGAAGTAGAAAGGGGTAAAGGGGTCAAATATGTGGTGACATAAGGAAATTTAACTTTGAGTGGTGAATGCACAATGCAATATACATATGACGTATTATTGAATTGTGCACTTGAAACCTATAAGATTTTATTAAACAATGTCACCCCAATAAATTTAATAAGAAATGGTCAAACCTGAGAATGAACATTTGGGAGTTCATTACACCATTCTCTCTATATTTACATATATTTAAACATTTTTTCAAACTCGTTGGTTAGAACATAACAGAAACTACATTCTGGATGAAGGCAGTCAGGGGGCTTAGAAGTCGTGAGTGAGATAGCTTCCCAAGGCTGACAGCTCTGCGTGTTGGTTGAGTGTAATCCAAGGCCCTCTATTTGCTTTTACAGGTTGTGTAAAATGTATTTTAATCATGATACAATCTGCGCGTTAGAAGCACTTCAAGAAGAAAAGCCGGAGCTGACCATCGTCTTTGAGCGTGCCCAGCCAGTGATGGAAGCTCGGTGCCAGAACCCCCTGCTGTGCCGCCCCACCACCCGGTGCAGACGCCGAGAGCCTACCACCCGGGCTGGTGTGCGTGGGGGAGCTCACTTGCAGGAGGCGCCTCGGAGATGGGCTGGGGGCCAGGGCACCGAGGCCAACCATGCAGCATGGGTCTCATTAGAGGATGTGTTCCTCTAGGTGACCTCATGTAACTAACTCTTCATTGAAGCACTTTCTCGTTTTCTGTTTTCTCTTTTTACTCTCTCTAAATTTCTTTTCCTTCATACCTTTTCTCCTTCTTTGCTGTTTTCTCCCACTGGTCTGTCTCTTAACTGACAGTAACAGAATGCGTTAACTATATATTATGTTGCAATTTTGTGGCAGCAACTTATTTATTTCTAATTTTTGTAAGAGTTATATTTTCTAATAAAATAATTCCTGTTTATTGTACCTTGTTGTAAATTCAGAGAATATAAAAGCTCAGCTGTATTTATTGAGTTAAATTGTTTTCTTTCATTAGTTTTTAAAAAGTGTGCCTAGAAATAGTTTTACTTATTTATCTAAACCACTAAAGATAAATTAAATTGCTTTATGCATTTAAAAAATTTCTTTGCCAAATGATTCAATTGTAATGAATGGAGAGGAAAATCGCCTCACCCTAAGGGTTGAAATATCAACTGTGGTGGGACAGGAGTTTGAAAATAACGCAAAGGCAGGTTTTGGAGTAGAAAAGCCTATAATTTTTTATAACTGAAGGCAAAACGCATTTTCTGCATAATACAAACAGAAGTATTATGCAGAAAATGCGTTTTGCCTTCAGTTATAAAAAATTATCTTTGATTTATCTCATCCTAGGAGCATTTCAGTTCCTGCACTTCACATAGCATTTAATCATTTAATCATTAATGAATATTGATTAAGTGCTTCTCTACACGTGGGGCAACTCTTCCATGCAAGCATTCGGGGTACAAATACTACTTCCTCTGTCAGATGAACCATTTAGACCCCTGCTGCTCAAGTGTGGCCTTGGGATTGCCGACATAAGGAGCTTGTGAAGAATGTAAGTCAATCACACGTTAGGTATGCTTTTCAGATGAGCTGACTTTCACCATGGTAAGATTTTCTCAGTAAAAACGCTGTATGTAATTTATATTCTTGTGCAAACTCTTTGTTTTGTCTACCACCAGCACTTTGAGTAACTCTGATCTAGATATTGCTTTTTGCATCTTGGTGAAGTGATTGCAGACTGCCCCCTTGGTACAAACACCTTTACATGCAGGTGTTAAAATGTAATTAAAAACATATAACTGTGCTGCAAAGAGAGAAAGAAAACTCCTGGGCACTAGGAACTTAAAATGGGAGTAAGAATTTCTCCCTCAGTGACCCAGAGGAATATCTAAATAGATAAAGACCCCACAATGTAAATATTAATATGGAAAGATTAATGAAGATTTCCACACTAGTAGAACTAAAAATTGAGTGAAGTTGATGTATATAAGATCAATACACAAATGTCAGTGGAATGCAGTTGGAAAAGAAATCATTTATTTCAACCAGCACAGCAAAGATCGGGTTGGGGTAGGAGGAATGGTTGCTAAAACCTAGAAGGGAATTTAAGAAGAGCTGGATATTAGTCTAGTCTGAAAGTCTCCACAGTTGGATCATCAGTTGCAGAAGAAAAATGGTAACTACATAAAGAGCAGAAATTGGACAGTATCCTTACTATCTAATAAAAATATCAGTGGGGGCAGATAGATATCTGCTTTCAAGTAAGATAACTTGAGAAGAAACCAACATCATATATGCACCCCTGAATCTCATCACCAGGAAGCACCAGGCAAACTCCATAAGAGGAAATTCTATTAAAAAGGGGGAGAAAATGTCAAAGTCAAAGTCACTGTCGGTGCTGGGTGACTCTGAAGGGGGAGTAGGGGCACAGAGTGCTCTTACCTGTTCTTATCCTTGCATTTTTACTGTACATGTGGCAACGTGTGCAAATCAGTCAATTTGATATGCCACATGGACAAAAAAGGATAAAAATCATATCAATAGATGCAGAAAAAGCATTTGACATGATACAGCATTCATTTATGATTAAAACACTTAATAAAATGGATATAGAAGGAAAGGGCCTCAATATAATAAATGCCATATGCAGCAAACCCTCAACCAACATCATACTTAATGGTGAAAAACTAACAAACAATCTTCCCTCTAAGATCAGGAACAAGACCAGCTGTCTGCTATCACCACTGTTATTCAATATACTGTTGGAAGTTCTAGCCAGACCAGTCAGGCAAGAGGAAGAAATGAAAGGCATCCAAACTGGGAATGAAGGAGTCAAACTATCACTTTTTGCTGATGACATGATTCTCTATATAGGAAACTCTAAAGATTTCACTAAAAAACTATTAGAAACAATAAACAAATAAAGTTTCAGGATAAAGAAATCAACATACAAAAATCTATAACACATCTATACATTAACAATTAATTTTCAGGAAAAGAAATGAAAGAGACAATTCTTTTGCAATTGTAACAAAAAGAATGAAATACCTAGGAATAAACCTAACAAAGTATGTGAAGGACCTATACACTAAAAACTATATGACATTATTAAAATAAATTGAAGAAGACAAAGAAATGGAAAGATATTCCATGTTCATGGATTGGAAGAATCAACATAGTTAAAATGACCTAAAACAATATATAGATTTAATGCAATCTCCATCAAAATCTGAAAGGCATTTTTTAAGAAATAGAAAAAAAAGTCATCAGATTTGTATGGAATCACAAAAGGCCCCAAACTGCCAAAGCCAACCTGAGAAAAAAGAACAAAGGTGGGAGTATCACTCTGTCTGACTTCAAATTATACTACAAAGTGACAATAATTAAAACAGTATGGTATTGGCAGAAAGACACAGACCAGTGGAACAGAACAAAGAGTCCATGTGTAGGGGCAAATAATTTTGACAAAGGAGCCAAAAACATACAGTGGAGAAAGAAAAGTCTCTTTAATAAATGGTGCTGGGAAAACTGGAAAGCCACTTACAAAAGAATGAAAGTAGACTGTTGTCTATCACCACATACCAAAATTAACTCAAAATGGATTAGAGACCTGAATATAAGACCTGAAACAATAAATTGCATAGAAGAAAACTTAAGTATTAAATTCATGGACCTTGGATTCAGAGAGAATTTTATGAATTTGGCCTCAACGACAAAGGAAGTACAAGTAAAAGTAAATGAATGGACCTGTATTAAACTAAAAGCTTCTGCACAGCAAAAGTAACCTTCAGCAAGACAAAGAGATAGCCAACTAAATGAGAGAAGATATCTGCAAACAGTGCCTATGATAAGGGGCTAATATCCAAAATATACAAAAAACTCATACAACTCAACAACAAAAATCCGAACAATCCAATTGAAAAATGGGCAGAGGATCTGAACAGATACTTCTCCCACGAAGACATGCAAATGGCCAACAGACATATGAAAAGATGCTCAACTTCGCTAGCTATTAGGGAAATGCAAATCAAAACCACAATGAGATACCTACCATCTCACACCCGTTGGAATAGCTATAATCAACAGGACAAGTAATAACAAGTTTTGGAGATGATGTGGAAATAAAGCAACCCTCATACACTGCTGGTGAGACTGCAAATTGGTATAGCCACTATGGAATACAGTATGGAGGTTCCTCAAAAAACTGAGAATAGAATTACCATATGACCCAGCAGTCCTTCTTCTGGGTATTTACCCCCCAAATTTGAAAACATTTATTCGTAAAGATATATGCACCCCAATGTCCATAGCAGCATTATTCACGGTGGCCAAGACATGGAAACAATTCGTGTCTTTTGATAGATGATTGGATAAAGAAGATGTGTTACATACATACAATGGAAAATTCCTCAGGCATAAGAAAAGATGAAATACTGCCATTTGTGACAACATGGATAGATCTTGAGAATATCACGCTAAGCGAAATAAGTGAGAAAGAAAAGGTTAAGAACCATATGATTTCACTCATATGTGGGATATAAAACTAAAAGCAACAAACAAGACAAACAAACAGACTTATGGACACGTACAACAGTTTAGTGGTTGCCAGAAGGAAGGGATGAGGGGGGAAATAGAGAGGAATAAAGGGAGTAAAATATTTAGTGACAGAAAGAGACATAACTTGGGTGGCGAACACACAATATACATATGACGTTTATTGAATTATACACTGGAAACATATAATTTTATTAACCAATGTCACTCCAATAAAATTAATTAAAAATTAAAATAGTTAACAGCACTTCTAAGCACCTGCAATTTAAAATGTAATAAAAATGATATTAATCGTGGTAATAAAATATATCAGGTGCCTGAAATAAATCTGTGAGAAATTATACAAAAATCATAAAAAGACCCAAATATGTGGACATGTGTCACATTAGTGGACAGGAAGCTTCACTAGCTGGCAATACAAGTCTCCTGTTTGCTCCCACCGTCCCCCAGTAGACTAAAACCCAGCACAATTGCAATTGATATGTTAACAGGAATTTTCATAGAAGTGAGCTGTGGACTTCGTTGTCACCACCGTTAATGTTCATATCCTTATTGTAATGGAGGTGTGTTACAAATCTCTATGTGCTTGCACTGCACTTGCACTGCACTTGCACTGTGTTCTCTACGGTGTTACAGATGAATTCTATGCCCACTCCCAGTTTCTATGTTGAAGCCCTAAACCTCCAGGACTGCAGAATGTGACTGCATTTGAAGATGGCGTCTTTAGCAAGGTAATTAAGATAAAAGGAGGTCACTAGGGTGGAATCTAATCTTACTGGTGTCCTTCTAAGAAAAGGACACTGAGTTACATACCAGTACAGACGGATGATCATGTGACGATGCAGGGAGAGGATAGCCCTGCGCCCTGGTGTTGTCTAAGTGCTCAGCAGAAGTGTGGGTGGGCAGCAGGCATGCCCTGCAATGCTGATCTTGGTGTCAAGAACATACAAATATCCCAGTGAGCATGGGGCAAACAGACACACCCAATGGCCAAACACAGAATCACGAAATCTTAGTATTAAGCATATATAGTGAATAATTGGGATTATAGGACTCAAGTAAGCTTTAAAGCCTTCCTCCCTTTCTCAAGGCAGACTTCACTTGTATGGGGTTTAGGGTTCAACATAGGAAGGGGCGTGTCTAGTGAACTGGGTCCGCTGGGGGCAGACTGAGGTACCTTATAGCTACATTTTGAGTCTGCTGCTTATTTAACAGATTTCTGAGGTGGGCAGGAAGCTAGGGGTAGAGACAGGGTAAAAATAAGGCATCCCCACTGCTGGCAAGCAGGAACACTGACTTTCTTTATTCGAAACTAGATTGTCACTCTTTCCTTAAGTGTCCTGATGCTATTGACAGCACACTTTGGAAGGAGCCTGGGAACAGAGATTGCCACTGGAACATTATGCATACCAGTGGCTCTGGTCAGCAGGGCACACAGCAGGGACAAGAGGCCATGCAGCTACAGAGTGGTGTAAAGTGAAACTGACAGGGAAGGAATGGGGCCAACAGGAAGAAAAGTACTCGGCCTAAAGTCTGGACCTCCTCAGCAGTAGCCCAGTGGCCTGGAGCACAGCCTCTAAAGGGAACAGCTTTCACTTCAGAATCTTTAAATGGAGATAACAACAGTGACTGACATCACAGTTTGTTGTGAGAATTAAATGAGCCAGTGGATATGCTGAACCTTACAAAATGCCTGGCCCATAACAGACGGTCTGCACAATCATATTTATTTAATGCTTCACCAGAACTTTCATGGGTAACAAACCCTCAAGTAGTGCTCAGGCACATGCACCACAGGGCAAGGAGGCTGTGTTTCTGGGGCTGTACCACCAAGCAAGCCCTCCTGACATCACCATTCTGCCTTTCCACCTCCGTCTCAGGACAAGTCAATATCTGTTTGTTTGTTTATTTGATTTTGACATTTTTGCTTTTTTTCAATTATAGTTGGCATACAATATTATATTAGTTGCAGGTGTGCAACACAGTGATTAGACATTTATATAATTTATGAAGTGATCACTCCGATAAATCCAGTACCCATCTGACACCATATAGTTATTACAATACTACTGACTATATTCCCCATGCTGTACTCTACATCCAGGTGACTATTTTGTAACTACCAATTTGTGCCTCTTAATCCCCTCCCTCTTCTGCTATCCCCTAACACCCCAATCTGACAACCATCAAAATACTCTCTGTATCTATGAGCTTGTTTCTGTTGTTTGTTTATCCTGTTCTCTAGATTCCACTTCTGACATTTCTCTTTCTCTGTCTGACTTACTCCACTCAGCACAATACTCTCTAAGTCCATCCATGTTGCTGCAGATGGTGAGATTTCATTATTTTAATGGCTGAGTAATATTTCATTGTATATATGTACCACCTGTCTTTATCCATTCATTTGGGTGTTGATGGACACCCAAGATGCCTCCATATCTTGGCTACATAAATAATGCTGCAACGAACATATGAATTCACATGTTCCTTCAAAGTAGTGTTTTGGGTTTCTTTGGATGAATATCCAGAAGTGAGATTACTGGGTCCCTCTTCATCTCTTGCTATAGCCTTTGTTTTAAAGTCTATTTTGTCTGGTATAAGTATTACCACCTCAGCTTTTTTTTGTTATTGTTTCCATTTTCATGAAATATCTTCTTCTATTTCTTTACTTTCAGTCTGTGTGTGCCTTTCTATCTGAAGTGAGTCTCTGTAGGCAGCATATGTAAGGGGCTTGTTTTCTTATCTATTTAGACACCCTATGCCTTTTGATTGGAGCATTTAATCCATTTACATTTTAACTAGTTTTCACTAGACATACAGTTATTGCAATTTTCTTATTCATATTTTTTATTGTTTTTTTTTCTCCTTATTCTTCTTAAAGAAAACCTTTCGACATTTCCTGTAGTACTGACTTGGTCGTGATGAACTTCTTTATCATTTTCTTGTCTAGGAAGTTCTTTATCTCTCCTTTGATTCTAAATGAGAGCTTAATATTTCATGTGTGTGGCAGGGAGAAGTAAAGACTGTGGAGGAAGTGGGATTTTAGGTGCTGTGACAATGCAGGGGGCGAGATATTTTGGATGGGGGATTTAGAGGGATCCTGAAATTTCTCAAAACATTTCCACTGTTTGCTAATTGGCTCTTTAAATGAAAGGTTCTCTGGGTCTGGTGCTCTGTGACCAGTGGGGGTTGGCACATTGCAGGTCTTCATCCCCCGCGGAGCCTCCAGACCCTTGCCAGAAGTCTTCTCAGCGCTCCCTTCACTTCCTTATTCCTCAGGGTGTAGATGAAGGGATTGAGGGTGGGGGTGATTATGGAATAGAAGAGGGAGATAAACTTGCCCTGCTCTTGGGAGTAGCTGGAAGGGGGCTGCAGGTACATGTAGATGGCAGGGAGGTAGAAGAGGGAGACCACCACCAGGTGGGAAGAGCAGGTCCCGAAGGCCTTGTGCCGTCCCTTGGAGGACTGGATCCTGAGTACTGCACGGACAATGAAGCCATAGGAGAGAAGGATGAGAGCTAGAGGGACCAGAATGAAGAAGGCCACCAGCACAGCCAGTGTGGCGTCATTCACAGCTGTGTCAGCACATGAGAGTTTGATCATAGCTGGCACCTCACAGAAGAAGTTGTTTAGCACCTGCCGCCCACAGAAAGGCAATTGCACGGTCAAGACTACCTGAACTAGGGAGTTGCCAAAGCCACTGAGCCAGGCCACAGCCACGAGCTGCTGGCAGAGAGGGCGGTGCATGATGAGGACATAGCGCAGTGGCTCGCAGATGGCCACGTAGCGGTCCAGGGCCATGGCGGCCAGGATGATGCACTCGGTGCAACCCAACCAGTGAAAAATTGCATATTGCACTGTGCAGCCACCATAGCTGATGGTCTTCCTGGAGCTGCTCATGTTGACCAGCATCTGAGGGACAGTGGTGGTGGTGTAGCAGAGTTCCAGGAAGGAGAGGTGGCTGAGGAAGATGTACATGGGGCCGTGCAGCTGGGGGTCCAGTCGGGACAGCAGGATGATGGCGATGTTCCCCAGTGTGGCAAGGACATAGGACACCAGGAGCACTGCAAAGAGAGGGAGTTCCAGCCATGGCCTGTCGGAAACACCTAGAAGGATGAAGTCTGCAGGGGCTCCCCGCAGGAAGCTCTGGTTGTTAGTTCTCATGCCGAAGCATTTCTTGTCACCTGTCATGAATCAAGAAAGTCAAAATGAGTGGAACCTGAGAGGAGAAATTAGTTCTTCAATTCGTGCTTGTGCTTTCCTGTATAGGTTTCACCCGTCTTACCTCTGTGGAGACACCGCGCCGTGTGGGAGTCAGGACCAGGAGGCAGAGCAGCTGCACATGTGTCTAGCTCTCCCTCCTATTCTATGCCATTGACTATGCCATTTAATCTTTCCAAACTTCAATTTCTGCATCTGTAAGAAGGGGAGAGAATATCCGCCTCAACTACAGAGTCTTGGGGATGGTAAAGGGGCATTACATTTGTGAAGGCATTCCATATGGACAATTTTCTTGCAATTTGGTCCAAGCCTGCCATATCTCCTATCACATTGGAAAGTCTGACTTCTCTCTACAAACTCATTGACAAGGAATTGAGCACTTTCTTAGGTTTTCTTGTTTTGCATTTTGGAGGAGGAGGTGGGAGGGAGATGAGAGGGGCATAAAGCAAGCATAAGGGCTTTGTAAACAGCTGGGGGAGTCATTCATACAAACACACCTACTCACCTTCTACGGTTCTCTGGGTCTCTGCACCAGTGCTGGTCTCCCCTCTCCTCATGGCTACTCACACACAGGCAGTGCTATCAGGAGCATAATCCAGCACCCTTCATGGGCTTGGGGTCAAGGAGCTAAGTCACTCCCACCCATGACTTGATCATGGCGCCCAATAAGACCTCGGAGCATAGGATTTGAGCATGGAGACAAAGATCTTGACCTGAGTAAGAAACAGAGCCCTTGGTGCTGCCCACCAAAGGGCCAGGCTGCCACCAGAGCTAACACATATCGGGCAGTTTGAATGACGGCTGAATTTCTTGTACAAGTTTTCCAAGCAGCTGCTTCCTCTTGGAGCTGAAAAATACAGTGCTTTGATTTCTGGATTCCTCTGCTGTTAGAGAACAACTGTGTTGTCCCCTGCTGATTCACAGGGCCTCTCCACTGAGCCCACCAGCCTCCACCTCCTACCTTCTCCCCAGGATGGACAGCCTCAAATTCACGATGGGATCATGCAGTCCACATAGGGCTGGACTGGAAATAAGTTTAAAAAAATAAGTCACTGACAAAGGATTCATTTTTCATTTTTAGTTTCTTATTTGGTGCTTTATGAATTAACTATAAAATTCATGGAGATTTGTTCAGGTTGGATGCTGCACTAAAGAATCACCCTTCCACCCCACCAAAGTCTTACATTCTAATGAAATCTGATATTATTGAAAACAACTCAAACTCTGGGGTTTAAATAGGTAAATAAGCACAAATCACCTTTCTTCTTCTGCTATTTCAGAAGTACGTACTATTTGCTCTAAATTTCCTAATATTTTTGCGGAACACCCAATTATTAAACTTCTTCCCACTATTCTATCAAAAATATGTCTAGGATAAATCTTATAGAATTTGGTTATTTTACCTCTAACGGGAGCTCAGGACCCCAGTTTTGATGCCATGAGCTGGGCAGGGCAAAATAGGCTTGCACACTTTTTAAAATAAAAATAGAATCATGCCACTTCTCTTTCTTAGATTTCTGATTCTAAGATTTCTTCTCAGAGTCTAAACTGGACAAGAAAGGTTGACTTGCAGGGATAGTGAAGAAAGATTTAAACAAAATGAAATAAACTAAGAAAAAGAGACGGGTAGATAGGGGCTGCACTTAGTCTATACGGATTGTTAAGCACTTGCCATGAGCCAGGCGCTGTGATAATTCTATATGATGGCACCTTAGAGCCTTGACGCCGGGGCAAGTGTATGCCTGTACCTGCTTCACCATGAGCAGAGTGGTGTGGAGGATGGCTGGTCTACCTCCGATTGTCTGACTAGCTGCATGTGGAAAGCAAAACTGAAACCTAGAGTCTTGCTCTTGGCCTTTATTCTCTCCAGCACTTTGCTGGTGACTTGGGAAGCAGTAAAGCATTAGTGCAAATGACTGAGACAGAAAAGAAGGCTGGAGAAAGGACAGGAATGTCAAAGGGAAAGGAGTGAGGAGATTGAGAGGCTGGACAGGCTTTCTGAAATTTCCAGTTCAGTGTACTGAGCACATATGGGTATGTGTGAATATACACACACATGCACACACACCTGCACACATGCACACACAGACATGTGAATGAACATACACACAGACACACACAGACACACAGACACACAGACACACACACACTGCACTCCCTAATGGCCTGACCAGTCCACCTTTGCATCTGACCTTGCTGAGCAATGCTTTCTGCTGGGAGCTTTGCTTCAGCTAGCCCTCTACGTCCCCCTACTCCGACTCTCTTCCATCTTCATCCTCCCTATAAGATGCCTCCTCACTCTTCCTGTGAGCACAGTAATTCCCAAGTCTGCCATGATGACCCTTGGCAGTGCCCTTCCAGACCTGTGCCTCCAGCTGCCAACCCTCACTGACTTCCCGCTGACTTTCTGGTCTTAACAAAAGCTTCTGCATTTCACCTGCCAGCCCCTCCTCCAGCCTCTAGCCAGCCCCTCCCTCTAATATCCACTGCCTCTGCTCATTCTCCTTGACTTGGAGCATTCAGGTGATTTCTAACCATACCCTGTTGCCTACTCACCTCATTTTATCCGTGACCGTGTCCTCCTGGTTGCGCCAGCACACTGTCACAGGCATGGGGCTGTCCGCATCCTCGCCACTGCCATCCTGGGCCAGTGCAGGCATCCGGTCCTCTTAGAGGTCGCTAATTGCCCTCCCGTGGCAGTCCCTTCCCTGCCCAGCCCGTCACTCACACTCACACAGAGTCATCTTTCTAAGACTAGAATATTAAGAACAGATACATCTTTAGTTCTTCCAGTTGCCTGAAAAATAAGAACCAACTCCTTAAATTGTCACCTGGTAAGAGTAGGATTGTATTCTCACACCAAGCCCCTGCAGTTTGTTCTGACCGCCATCACATCCCATGCAATAGTTCAGTGATGGTCCCTGTGCCACGCCCACTGGCAGGCAGGCCCAGAATACGTGCGTGACCCTGCTATATGCAGTACACAACCCTTGTGATGCATGCGACATGTCGTCAAATGCCTGACATGCCACGAGAAGCCTCCTGGGGTTGACAGAGCATGTGTCCTGCTCCAATAGCAAGAGGGACAGTCTGGGGATGAGCCCATGAAGGCGACAATGACGAGGCCCCGGGCATTCACTGCTAGGAGCCCTTTTACCTAAGATCCAGCCTGAGCCTTGCCTCCCGCAGGCTGGTGCACTGTAGCTGCCGCTGCCCAACTGGGTTGGATAATGCTTTCCTTCAGAGATTTAACAGGTGCTCTTCCATCAGAAATGAGAGAAGCACTTTTCTCCCAATTGCTGTGTATCTCCTGTCCAGAGGACTGCTCATTCATGGGCGGAAGATCAGATCAGAGTAAAATCAAGAAGCAGCGTGGGGCGGCAGGGTTGGGCGGGGGGTTGGGGTGGCGGGTGGGGAGGTGGGGGGCCGGGCTCTGAAAGAACTTTCCACTGTGTTCTTTTCCCCTTGCCCTGTGCCAGGTTGTGCCTGCCGGTCCTCTCGCTAGGGGGCTACCACCCCACATAGCACCTGGGGCCACCCGCACCTCTGTCCCCTCCATGCCTGCCTTGTGTGTGCTGACTGCTGACGTCCCATAAGCTCAACATGAGCTCCCAGGGTTTGGGAAGCATTGACAATCATCTTTTCACAAGGGGCTGAGCTATAATTTTTCATAAAGCTTTAATTTTAGAGATTAAAAAGTATTTCCTAACAAGTAGTGAGAGAAGGGAAGTGCATCAGCACTAGGTGGGTGCAGCCACTCTCTGTCTGTGTACCAGGCCCTGGGTGCCTGCTGTCCCCTGTTCCCCTTCCGCAAGGACAGACTCAGCCCCTCATCAGGATTAAGGACATCCTCCTCCTAAAGTCATACTGCAACATGACCTGGTGGTTCAAGCCCCTTACTGCTGGCTCACACTGAGGGTCACTACCTTTTGACAGACCCCCAGATGGTGTGACTCCTGACCCAGGACCCCCTGCCCCTGTGTATCCACGACCCTATATTTGGCATGACTCTGCATTGAACACTCTGCAAAGCCAAAGAGTGTTGAAGACCTTGCCTAGTGGAAAACGTAATGTGTTGTGTCGTTTGCTGATGTCCAATATGTTAGTCTCTACTTTTTGTGGTGGTTGTCATTTCTTTAAAAACAAGAAGCTATCTTGCATAGTGTGTCATTCCCAGCACTTAGAAGGCACGAGTAATGTAATCAGACCTGCGCAGGGAGGATGCCAGTCCTGGATCACAGAGGGAGGACACAGACCCACACGGGGAGGACACCAGCCTTGTAACCCTTGTTGTGACAGTGACAATCCTCTTTTGTGCATGTCTGTTCCCCTCCATACTCCATTGCATTTTTTTTGGTGTTGTTCTCTAAATATTTCAATTTGCTGCTAAAATTCAGCTGAAAGCTTGCTTTCTCTAGGGATTAGTGCTGCTTGCTTTACTTGCTCTGTCCCCTCCTTTACTCAGCCATACTGAGCTTAATATTGTTTTTGTGATTATGACTTAGCACTACAAGAATACTGAGGAGCAGCAGAAATAAGGCTCAGGGCCCTCACACCCTCTGGATGATACCCACCCTCATAATGAATATTAAACAGTTGGTCTCCCTAGAGGCAGGGGCAGTCTGCTCTGTTCCTGGCTGTCACTTTTTAGCTAAGCACACAATTTTACACATGCTGTTTCATGTATGGCCATCATTCTTTGACCCACTTGTCCTCTGTCCCATGTTCCCTTGCTCTCCACATGGACCAGTGCTCACACTGCTACAGCCTAACATACCTCTGCCGCATTCTGCAGGCTTTCATCTCTGTAGTGTTGAGAACTCACCACTCACCTCCGTGGCTCCAGGCTTCTGAGGAGGGCTTGTTTAGGGAACGGCAGTTGGATTAGCAGACTGTGGGAGTCTTAGCTGGGGAGGGACTTTCAGGGTTGGAGCCATTGGAAGACATGACCTGCTCTCTCTGACAAGGCTGCTAAGACCTTGCCCTGCCTGGGTCTCACCTTCTGAGAAGGTGTGGAAAGAGTCTCAGTTTAGAAGAGTCTGTATTCCATCACAACACGCTTGCTGGGGAGACTCAGTGCTGTCTGGACTTTGTCAGGGCAATGGGCGAGCCCTGCAGCCTGCCCTAGCCTTGGTTCCTGGAGCACCTGCAGAGACTGACGGGCTGAGTGAGCTTATGCGTTTATGTAGTAGAGGTTACTTCTGAGGTTAAGTTTCTTGGACCACAGGCCATCCTCCTGTCATGATTCCTGGTCCTTGCAAGTTTATTCCTCAGATTAAACTTGACCTCATTCTCTCCATTCATTTATATAAAGGCTCTGATCTTTGTCCCCAGACATTGAGAGTAAAACCTTGTTCTCCTCTGGCTAGGAAGTTATCCCTGATGTTTTGTTTAATTAGTGTCTGAGGGTTAGCTGGTAATTGATGTGTGAGCCTGGAGTACTTCCAATTAATAGTAAATCCTAGAAGACCAGAGAAAATAGACCAATAATGGGGAATGAAGACTCTGTACTTTTAACTCTCTGGGTTAGGTGGGGATTGCCACAAAGTCAGAGTGGAACAGCAACTCGCCTAGCAAGTGATTCAGAGTGTGGGCGCTGCACAGACTCAGCACCAAGCTCAGCCATGCATGTCTGTGTCTTCGAGTGGGTTACCTAGCCTCTCTGTGCCTTGCTTACTCCTTTATCTCCAGTACAGACCAGGGAAGTATAGTACTGCTCTCCATAGGCTGCAAAACGGGTTGGTTTTTGTAAAGTGCTCAGAACAATGACTGGCACAGAATAATAACCTTATATTTTTTTCTGACCACATGGTCTCAGTTGTCTGTTCTGTGTGTCACATGGAAAAGATAGACAGACGAGTCTTCTAGTAAACAGCTAGCATGAGTGATACAGGTCTTAAGTGGTGAACCGTGATTCATGTGATCAAAGCTAGTCCTAGGAACACATGTGGATGCTGCGTCTCAGGACAGTTGAACCTGGCCACCTGATCTCTCATTCCAGATGTCCAAGTGGGCATGGGCTGATGTCACAGGAGTAGTGGTTTGATTTTTACATTCTGGGAGTATAAGAAGACTTTCATCTGGGGTGAGGGAGGAGAGAGGGCCTGGGTGATGCTTGGGTGATAATGTGGAAAAATCCTCTGATTCTAAGCCCTGCTCCACTCTGTTGTCTCCCACTAAGCTAGATGTGGGACATGAGACATCTCAGGAACTGTCCTGACATCCAGCTGAGATAATTTCCAGAGGTGTGGAGGCTTAAATATCTTGAAGGTTTTTTTTTTTTTTTTTTATGGAATGAACAGTTGCACACTGAGAAATTGCTGGTTTATTGTAGATGGAAACTCTTACACTGAAGATGACACAGAGCTTCTTTTGTGTCATGCTAATCATCAGCTTCCTCACACCAGTCAGATGCTCGTTCTGTCACTCTTACTGTCTGCAGTCTCTGTGACTCCAGGTAACAAGACTCCCATGAGCTTTATTTTGCCATTTCCCTGACAGATAAGGAAAGAGGATGAGATGAATGAGATACTGAGAGCTTGCAGAATTATGTGTCCATCCTCCTTTCTCCATTTTCATTGTGCCACATAGACTGGATGGCTAGAGCTCCAGCAGCCACATTCAACCTGGAAGCAAACTTGAAGATGAAAGCTGCACACTGGGAGTGGTGGGACACCCAGAGGAGCCGGGGTACCTGATGGTCACAGAGGAGACCTGAACTATCAGCTTCCAGCTGCTTTGACATGATAGTGATCACCTTCTATCTTGGTCATAGCACTGATTTGGGTTTTATGTTTTAGGAAGCTGAACTTAATCCCAACAGAACTTTCAAGAAAATGTTCTAAAATTTATTACTTAAAATTACTATATCATGGGCTGTGATAAAGCTGTTGACATGAATAACAGCCTCTGGGAGAATGCAACCCAAAGCGGTCTTCATTGGTGTCGACATGAGATAGATAAATGAACTAACTGTGAGCAAATAAATACATTTAATGATCAAATAAATGGTAATGAATACTTAATGTGGGGAATAGAGAGGACTTGTTTCGCTTAGAATAAACTGGAAGATTTTCTTGTAAAAGGAGAGTGTGTGATTTGGATTGTTTATATTTCTGCAATTCATGTTATTTCAGCCATGGTTAAGATTAAAGGAGAGAAAGATTTATGCTGATAACCATAAGAAACATCTCTAGACAATATTTCTTTAACATGAGACCAGTAGAAGGTAGTGGTTAGAAATGGACTTTTGTAGTCAAATGAACTGGGTTTAAGCCCCAGCACCCACTTATTAACCATTAGACCTTGAATGAGTTACGTAAGTTTTCTGAGGCTCAGTCTCCCATCTGTAAAATAGAAATAACAGTATTTGACCATTAGGTTTTTATGGGAAACGATATATGCAAATATCTCAGTATAGTTCCTGGTACAAAATTAAATAGGTGGTAGCTTACACGTCCCTCTCTTCCTTCCTGCTTTCCTTCCTTCCATCGACCAATCACTAAATATTGAAGGAATACTTACTATGTGTCATGTAGTATGAGAGTGGTGATAAATGAAGTGTGAATAGAATTATTTGGCCCTCAAGAAAGCTTTTGGGGTGCTGGCCTCGTTCTGTGTCTAGATGGGGATGGTAGCCATGCAACTGCCTTGTTTAAGAAAACTTGTCAGATTACATATTAAAATGGGTGAATTTTGTTGTCCGTGAATTATGCCTCGACAAAACTAAAAATTTATGTGGGCCCATGTGACACCGCCAGAATGGTGTAAGAAAACAGACCTTAAGCAAATAATTAATTGTGTGATGATAAAAATACAATTGCGAGAAGTTTTGGGGTGGGAGAGAGAGGACACTGAAATGATGCTTCGAAAAGACCAAACCCCGATGGGGAGATGTGCTGGGTGGAGAGCAGCTCTCCTGGACTTGATGCTCACCCTGCCGAGTGCATGCGGGCCAAAAGCCCCTGGGGTGCCCTCTGCTAACGCGGACTAGGACGGCGTGTGGCCACTCCTCCAAGCTGGAGCCACGTCTGCTTTGAGCCGAGGATGATGCAGTCAGCACTGGTCGCGTCGGCAGGGCGGCGTCGGCGCGGCCATGGTGTGCTGTTGGCCCTGGGCACCTTCACCTGCCCTAGTGAGTGGCAGTGCCCGTGTCCCTGTGCCATAGTCCAAGGTTGGTATAATGAAACTTTTACTAGACATGTGGGACACTATCTTTGATTAGGAATAAGTGGAAGATGATTCGATCGCAATAGACTAGCATCCGTGATTTGTCTCTTCAGTGTCTACACTAATGAATTAAAAAAAATAACGGTTTCCTTTTCAGATCACTTGTGTTTCAATAAAAACCACATAATTACTAAAGTCATTAGATATCGCACATAGATTAGTAATCATTTTTCAGGCCACCCCATGCCAGTCACTTGGACGTGAATCAATGGCTACGTTTACATTTCTGCAAGGTATTGTAAACATGAAACGTGGTTAGCTACTAATGAGAGAAAAATAAAGGATTGTTTAAGTGGAAAAACATTTCAGAGATTTAATTTGATTTATAAGGCCTCCATTTTCAGATTAATCAAATAAGGAAAACCAAATGGAAAAAAAATAAAAGATTATAATGTAAAATTTGGGAATGAAGAAATATAAATTTTAAAAAGGTAACTACTCAGATCTGAAAATAAAGAAGGGACGAAGAGAGGACTGATAGAAAAGAAACGAGAATAATTAAATAGCATCCTTCAGAAGAAACACAGTGTGAAAGATACCTTTTCATAACCGATTTTAATTTGTGTCAGTGAAACATGCTACTTTTAGAAAGATTTTCAGATCATTGGAGAGTATGACCCTGAATTATGACACTTTGTTTGCTGACGGGTTATATCTACTAGAGGTTTTTCTAGAATAATTTATTTATAACTGCTTCCAGATAGTTGCTGCAATTTTTCACAAACCTGACAAAGTCCCGAGCTAACGGGCTGTATAGAAACAGTCAAATGCTTTATGAGAACTTTAGGAAAAGAAAAATGCAGATGATGATCATCTTATTCACTTTAGGGTGCAGTTACTGGACCAGATGGTCTGTCATTTTTCCTGCTGAGAATCAAGTTAAGCAGGGAACCGAATTAAAATAAAAATGTCAGATAGGTGAAAAGTCCTTTAAATAAGAAGCCCTATTTTTACAATGTGCTTGTTCTGGCTTCAATGAGAGGCAGGAAGCAATGAAGAGTGTTGTACTGGGGCTGGACAAAGAGCAGGAAGAGCTCTGAGCAAAACCAGGGGCTCTCCAGACCCTCAGACTTGTCTTCCTCCATCACGGCACACCTTCCATCTCTCCAGAACATTCTGCCCTCTGTGGCCCTGGCAATCTGCATGTACTGGCATGTTCTTCACTATCATTCTCTGTGCTCATGGAATTCTAGACATATGCACATGTAAAATATATACTTGTTCTTATTATACATTATATTATGCATTATAAATATACATTACATAAATATATACATATAAATATACAAAAGGTTTAGTTGTCCTCTGTTTGTTATCTCTTTGCAATAACTATTTCAGGATTAGAATCCAGACTGAGAAGGCATATTTAACATATGTATTTAATCAAAAAGATACTAAGCAGATTCTTCAAATAAAAAGTAAATTATGTAGTTATGTAAGTTATACGACTATATCCTACACATATCAGGGCCAGAAATCTCTGTGGATGCACATTGCTGGTTTCACAAATGAGCTGTGGCTTGTGCTGAAAAACTGGACAGAGGTGAACCTATTGATAGGTGAGTTTACTCTTCACTGTTAATTTTTTTGCCAATTAAGAGGGAGACGAACGCGCTTTTTTTTTAAATCTCAGAAAGGGATCATTTTCAGTCAATGCCAGGATTTATCAAGAAGTGGTGTAAGTTATATACTTATATAATTTATATAACTTATGTTATATAAATTATACACTTGACCCTTGAACAGCATGGGTTTGAACTGTGTGGGTCCACTTACAGATGGAGTTTTTTCAATAAATACCGTGCCGTTTTCATCAGCCTTTACTGTCCGTGGGTGTGGGGACTGGCCATGTGCACTGACCTAGGCATTTCATGTGGGGCCCACGGGGTCCTGGGAGTTCCCCGCTCCCCCGCCGCGGATACCGAGGGACGACTACGTTTTGAGGAGTTGAAAGTTACACGTGGGGTTCCCACTATGCGGGGTCATTGTCCCAATCCCCCATTGTTCAAGGGTCGGCTGCGCACCATGTATTTTTGTCAGCTTGCTGACAAACCGTCCCCGCCGTGCGGTTTCTGTGCGCTTTGCTTCGCCGCCAAGCTCATGGGAATTCCTTCACGTGAGCTGGTCACGACCTCTTTTTTCCATGCGTGTTGTGGTGCAGGTGGCACGACGGCAACTATGCTGCAGCGATCGCGCACGCAGGCCGGGCCTGTTCGTCGTCCTTGCCCTCTCTTGTGGAGGCTGGAACCCTCTCCCTCAGCACCCCGCCAGCAAGGATGACTTGCAGGTTCCGTGCGCAGCGGCGATAGGCTGGGATGCGCCGCCAGTTAGCCTGCAGTGCTGCTTCAGGCCGCTGGCTTTAGCTCTGGCTATCTGGGCGGACCGCGGTTTCGGCTCCGAGTCTGTCTGTTATGGGTCCTGCTCCTGCTCGTGCTGGACCGGGGAGCATGCGCATATTCGGGGGAGCAAGGAAGACTTGCTCGCTGGGCGCCCGTTTCTTTTGGGAGCGTCGTTTGCACAATTTCCAACCTCAGGAAACAGAGAACAGCTGTCTGCCCCACACTCCATTCTTAATTCAGCGCTGAGGGACTGTGACTGCAGCTTCACACGCTCTCCATCCCGGAGTGCGTCACGGAGTGCGTCAGTCTGAGAGCCACAAGCGACAGCCCTGCCTTTGCCCTTTGCACAGCCTTCCTCCCTCCACCTTGTCACAAAGTCACATTCTGGACTTTTCTACCAGGCGTCGCTCTGAGGTGCAAACGAAGGACTTGGTAAAGCAAGGGAATATTTAAAAATTACCATGTATGGCAGAGTCCCAAGAGAGCTTAGGAGGCAACACTGGCGGCAGCGGCAGCGGCACCTGATTTCTAGGAGGTGGCAGAGGGCTAGGGACTGTCGCTCCAGCCAGGCCTGCCCCTCCAGCTGGGCCTGTCTTTCCCGCCGTTCCCTATTGCCTGCTGCCCATCACTCTGTACATATCTTTTTCAGGATTAGAATCCAGACTTGACAAGGATGTCACAGGCATGCATTTTTAACACTCTTGCTTAATAAAAAAAGAAATAAAGCAGATTTTTCAAGTGAAAAGTAAATAAAATTAGCCTGGTTTTAAAAAAATGAGGACTAGATCATAGAGTTAGACTGTGAAAAGTTTTCAAAAAATGGAATAAACTAAACCTACAGCTCCAAAATTTGATAAAATATTTAAGACAAACACATGGTAAATAATACACCATAAAATATTCCCTTGCAACAGTATAAACCAATACAAAAAATTGGCTAATATTAATTTTAAAATGTGCAAGAAAGTATACTTTTCCAAATTCTTTTAGGGGACATATGAGCACACGTGTTCAAGGGTCGCTATTCTGTTTTACTTGCCTGTCATTTACTCCTAAATAATCATGATTTTGGGAAGAAAATTTCTGGGTTTTGTTTCCTGGTATGTCTTCTGTGCTAGCACTGTCACCTGAATATACAAGTATCCCTTACATTGGCCAAAAAAAAAAAAAAAAAAAAAGGCCTTCCTCTAAGTGGTCCCAGACTGAGTGGAGGCTCACTTCCTCTCACTGTCCCTAAAATGCCTGACACACGCAGTAAAGTTCTGATGGTTCTTGGGACAAGCCAGTGTTTTGTTTTGCTTTTTCCCCTTTCAATGCGATGTCTTTTCAGGTTCGTTTTCTTTACTTTCTAAAAACATCCTTCCCACCTCCTTCCTCATCTGGAAAATTCCATCAGTACCTGCAGAACCTAAGTGTCTGGTTGGAGAACCTGCCTGCAGAGCCCTGTGCCTCCTAATCTGCCCTGAGCACCTGCAGACCCCAGCGCCCTGGAGAAGCTGAGAGGCTCCTGAGCTCACTGGGGCAGAGTGGCCTCCTCGCGGGGACTGGTCCCCTCCCATTGCTTTGTCTGAGCCCCCCTTTCTTCTGCGCATCCTTAGATTAGGGCTGTGGTGTTTGAGATGGGAAATTCCAGAGAAATTCAACTGCCCTTTGTTAAAACTTTGTTTTTGTGGGTAGGTTTTCAAGACTGCAGAGTGAAGTCAGCAGAGATAAAAAATAGGTAAAACTAACTCATTATTAATGTTGTGGGATGCTGTGGAGACTGACTTCATTAGTATTGTTTGGGGGTTATCTAGGGAGTAGGAGTGTGTGGAGTATGAGCTGGCGATTTTCCACAAGACATGCTTTTCTATAGATTTACACACTCAATAAACTAATTAAAAGTGCATAAGCATATGAAAAGATCAAAATGCGGATCACTGCAACTACATTAGTGTCCGCTGGTCATCGAGATGTTGAGCAATCTGTCACACAGGCTCCTGTCCTCTTGTTTATTTCTCATGGTGTCACACTATCCTCTGATGCACTGCTCAGTCCCCAGTGGT
The DNA here is from genome assembly GCF_902729225.1 of Pteropus medius. Classification (NCBI taxonomy): domain Eukaryota; kingdom Metazoa; phylum Chordata; class Mammalia; order Chiroptera; family Pteropodidae; genus Pteropus; species Pteropus medius. Next base: position 18,129,745 of record NW_024349798.1, on the reverse strand, counting down.
TTATGGTAGGACTTCATGTTACCTCTTGAAATTTCCTTTTATCCCCAGTGGGAGTGGTATACCTGCCTGCTCCTCTGTGAGTAGGGGTCTTTCAAAGTCCCTCACATCTCATCATATGCCAGACTTTGCATTCCCATCGTGAGGGAGAGAGGCATTTGTAGTCCATGCCTAGAGTGCCTTACTCTGCTCCTGCTGCCATCACAAATACCACAGACTGGGTTGGCTTAAACAACTATCATTTATTTCTCATGGTTCTGGAGGCTGGGAAGTCTAAGATTAAGTTACTGGCCCTAGTTATAAATGGCCACCTTCTTACTGTGTGTTCACATGGCAGAGAGAGAAAGACAGACAGACAGACAGACAGATGGGGGAGGGGAGGAGGAAAAGGAAAGGGAGAGGAGTTACCTTTCTTCTCTCTCCTTAAAACAGCACTGATCTCATCTCAGGGCTCCACACTCATGACCTGTCATCTCCCAAAGTCCCCTCTCCCAGTACCATTACAGTAAGGGGTAGAGTTTCAACAGATACGTTCAGTCCATAACAGGGAGCCCTGATAAGTGACCTCAAGACTTTATAGATCAAGCGAAAACAAGCTCATCCCATGAGGATCATTCTAGGAAAGTCACCAGCAGCTGAGATGAGTCATGACCAGCCGTAATCCATTTTTACTACAAGTTATAAATGTATTTCTGTTACGAAGACCAAACAAAGTGCCCCGTGAAAGTTCTTATACCTGGAATATAACCAAAGAGAGCTAAGAAAGAGATCATGGGCTCTTCAGAGCAGAACAGCAGCTAAACAGTCAAAGTGCAGTGCCCTGAGCTCTTATCACAAACAGAAACACCCGTGGTGCTGTGGAAATGGGTACAGCTAGACGAAAACGACTCTTGCAGGTGTTGACAACGTCCATCGAGGCACCACTGTTTTTGGTTTTTGATCCTTCATGGATCAAGGATGTTTGACATTTTGAAAGACTTTGCAAAGGCAGAGAACATGTTGGCTTGTGGACGTGAGAATTATACTCCAACCATCTATTGCCTTTCCTAATCCCTTAATTTCTGTAGAAGCAAGTTTCTTGTTGGGCTTTTAAAACTGTTTCACAGACCCTGAATATATGAGTTTCTGGTTTATACTCAAGATGCAAGTGTGTCCCTAACAGTTGTCTGTCACTCTTCGAGCATCCAACGGGCTCTACTACCTGACACCTCCCTTTGTAAACCAATGTTCACCATCCCCCAAAATTCCTGTCTCAGAAACAAGCCTCTGTCTTTATCAGGGAATCTCTGAGGGCTCCCTCTGAGAAACTATTCTCTCGGTTTCCCAGGAAGCGTCCTAAGTTGCCTTAATGCTCAATATGATGCTTTCCCCTTATCTCAGAAAGACAAGTTAGAGTTAATAAGCTGTGACAGTGAGAACTTCACAGCAGGTAATTTTCGGTACTCTTCCTGCCAGAAAGATAAATTTCAAAAGTTACAACAAATGGGACATGTCATGTTTTCAGAATTTCTGGGAAAAAGTGTTCCTGCTTGCTCTTTGAAATTATATAGATAAGAGACTAATTTCCCATCAAGCTTGATTCAAATGGGCTGATAGGGTTCTGATTAGATGCCATCTTGGGTTCTTCTCTGCCCAGGAGAAGGTCGCAAATGGTTCAGAGGTTCAAAGCCATCACCTCTTAGAAGCAGACTCCTCATTAAGACCAAAGCTTTTGTCTCCATCTCCAAAACGTTGGGCTGAGGAGTCAGTTTCTGCTCAGATACATAGTAAGAAGAGAGCATTTCAGAAAGGAGAGGCTTGAATCTAGTTGGGCAATATCTACTTTCAAATAATATCATCGGACAAGAATAAAGTGGCAGTATAAAATTGTTTGCTTCAAATCTCTTATCGAACTAAAATTTCCACTCCTTTCTTTGTTATAAGAGATCACAAGTAGGCATCAGTCAACAAAAGGAGTCGCCCATGGCCTTGGTAGGTGTCGAAGACAAACTTAATGGGAACAGGTGTGCTTCTTGATTTTCAATAAATGGAGATCACCTTTGTGTTTAATTAACTCTCAGTTCAAACCTCTATCCAATAACTGCCCTCTGTTAGATACATCTTAGGCATTTAGAGCCTAATATTTATTGATCAACATACAGTAGAAGTGGGAGGTCTCTAACTTTTAAAAGCACATAGTGTATGGAGAAATTAGACAAATATGGTGTTGGCTAACACATATGTAAGAAATCTGAAAACCGATTGAATTGTTTGTTGTAAATTAATTGTAATAAATGAAAGAAATTTATTATTGGAAGATTGAAATTACTATCTTGAATGAATGACCAAGGACAAATGGTGAGGGCATTGGTAAAATAAGAATATGATAAATTATAGGGAGATAAGATGTTTGAGATAGAAGACAGCACGTGAGGCACTCAGAGACAGGACAGGTCAAAATCTGTGGGTAGGAGATGTGATAAATCCGATGAAGTCATTTAAATACTTGTTGGGATTTGCACAAAAGTTTATCAGCAAAATTTTGTGGTGGCTGTTGGGTAAAGGGAGACTGTTATAAAGAGACTGAAAAGATGGGGTTGTTCACTCTCCTGCAAATGTGCGGACTATTTTTTTTCCACTGAGAATAAGATGTTTGGGTTGAGAAGGGGCAGGTGGTTTTCTGTGAGGTTCAGAACAAGCACTTCAGAGGTCGAAGAGTTTCTTGACATCAAGGTGGTTGGGGTTGCTAGATGAGAAAAGAACTCTGTGCTCGGAGCTCATAGTCACTCTCAGGAAGCACAGACCTGCCAGCATTCTTGGAACTGCACTGCTCCAGGAGGCAGCAGAGGCTACCTGGAGTTTTACAATTTCCACCCTTTTTAGAACTTCACCTCCCCCAGGGTTTGCAGGATCCTCTTCCAGTCTCTCTTCACATCCTGTTCCTCAGGGTGCAGATGAGTGGATTGAGCAGTGGGGGAGGACACAGTGGAAAAAGGACATGAACTTGGCCTGAGTGCCATTGGCAGGGGGCTAGAGGTCCATGTAGATGGCTCCAGAGTACATGAAGACCACCACCAAGAGGGAACTGCAGGTGCTGGGTGCCTTTTAGCTTCCTTCAGTTGAAGATAACTTCAACACAGCCCTGGCAATGAATGTGTAGAAGAGCCCAAGCTGGGGAGCCACAAGGGCCAAAGGGGTGGCTCTCACAGCCACGGACACGTCATTAGCAGCGGTGCCACCACAGGCCAGTTCGATCAGAACAAGCACCTCACAAAAGAAATGGTCAAGTGTGTGGCGACCACAGCAGGGGAGCTGCAGTGTGAATGTGGCTTAGGGCACCGAATTGGCCAGGCCATAGGACCAGTGGCAGATAGCCACACAGAGATCACAGGCCCTGACCCCAGTGGGTGCATTCAGTCCACCCGTTCAGGGGAAGAGGTAGGCCTGTGCGATGCCTACCTCTTCCTGAGGTAGGCCCAGGAAGCAATTGTTTCCTCTGGTCCCCAGAGGCTGGCCAACAGCTGGGGCATGACGAAGCAGGTGACACAAAGACCCAGCACAGATTGTCCAGGAAGAAGCACAGTGGCGCCTGAGGCCCGGCTCCAGGATGGAGAGAAAGAGGGTGCAGCTGTTTCCCATCACTCAAGGGTATAGGAGACCAGACCAGTGCAAAGAGGTGCCTCTCCAGCCATGGGCAATCTGAGAAGCTAATCAAGACAACACTACTGGGAAACTCACATTTCCTCCTTCCATGGCACCTGCCTTATGTAAGGGTGGGAGGAGAGAGACAAGGTTTGGAGGATAAGCACAGCTTTTGTGTTCCAACACTCCATGGCAACATCCCCCAAACTCCAGCTGTGTTGGTGGGATAATCCCCATGGCTGGTATTGGGCACAGAACCTGGAGAAGAATGCTGAGTCTGAATTTCAGTCACTTAGGACATGGCCACATCACTTAACTCTTCTGTGTCTCAGTTTTCTCATTTTAAAAATGAGAATAAAAAGTCTTTATGTTACATAGTTATTTGAAATTGAAAATTTTATCTATCTCTCTATAATCTATCATCTATATCTATCATCTATCTATCGTCTATCACCTATCTATCATCTATCTATCCATCTATCCATCCATCTATCTGTCTGTCTGTCTATCTATTTATCTATCTATCTATCTATCTATCTATCTATCTATCTATCTATCTATCTATCTACCTACCTACCTACCTACCTATCTATCATCTATCATCTATCACCTATCATCTATCTACTACCTTTATGTCTATCATAGGGTAATATTAGCTATATCTAAGTACACCTATATCTATACCCACTCTCCCTCCATTTCTCTCTATTTCTTCCCATTTCTCTCTCCTATCTCCCCCTCTCATTCCCCTCTTCTCCCCTCTTGGTCTCTGTCTTTCTCATTCACCCCTGTTCCTCTCTCCTAGTCCCTTCATCAGACATGCTGCCCTCATGTCATAAAGAAAGGAACATGGAATCCTTCGAGTCTGGCACATTTTCTGTAAAGTTTATAAAGGAAACACTACCTACTGTTTCCTTCCAGTCCAGTTACATTAAAGACAGTTGGATGCTCAGACAGGACAGAGGTCTAGTGTGCTATTACAACCAAGTAACAGTATAGACTCTTGTTTGGAGAAGAGGCCATCTAGTGCTAGCTTATTTTGTGCAATCCTTTTTTTTTAAATTTTTCTTCTAACTCTCGTCTTCTTAGTTTTCACTGACTTTGTTTTTTTCTTATTCTTTTACTTCTTTCTTCCTTGTTTCACCCTTCCTTCCTTTTTATCTCATCTAAAATATTTTTCTCTGTATTCCCCCAAATTCTTTCCAAAATGGCGCTTTCTCTTATCTATAAGCTATGAATTTTCAAAATGTCTAATTTCATGTCTCTCTTAGACCCCTACCTCTTACAGGAGATTTCTTCTGGAGTGCTCTGCTAATATCCCAAACTTAGCCCTTCCCAAGCTCAGCTCAATGTCTCTCAGTTGTGAGGTTTCCCCTGAATTCCTTTATCATGCTCAATGCAATCACCATCATTCTGCCCCCAACAATGCTGAGTTTTCCTCAAATAGGCCAGTGAAGAGGTTATAGTGTGGTTTTTAAAAGCTCTGTGTATCAGCATGAAAATGCCTTTCTCTCACTAATCTGTTTGTATTTTTTATACTATCTCATTTTAATTTTATACTGCAAAAGTTTACCAAGATGAGTCTTGATACAGAGTAGTCATGTGATAACTGCAAGTGTTACAGATGTTTATCAGACTAACTTTTTTAGGAAGACTCACTGCTTTTTTTTTTTGGAAATAGGATAAATAAGTTTGATTGAAGAGGGAAAGAAACCCTGAAAATCAGAGTGATTGTCTTTAGTTACATCCTGAATTAACGTTTTAATTGCAGTTCCAGACTCAGTACTTAAATAGGAACCTTCTACCCAAGCTTGAGTGTTCGATATTAGTGAAGGATATTAAAAACTAATGATAGCGACTGCATATAATTAGAAATAATACATATTTTTGTGTATCTGTTTCCTCATTCTCCCAGCCCTGGGTTCTATTTATTTATGTTTTAAGTTACCATTTTTTCTGGTGTGTGGTGAGATCTTTTAAGATCTATTCTCTTACAAATTTTTAAGCACAGAACACAGCATTGTTAGGTATACTGGCAATGTTGTGCATCAGATTTCCAGAAATTATTTATCTTCCAACTGGCAGTTTGTACTTTCTAACCAGCATCTCCTCATTTTCCCCACCCACAAGCCCCTGTAACCACCATTCTATTCTCCGTTTCTATGAATTTGACATCTTAAAGTGAAATAATTAATATTTTTTTCTGTTTGACTTATTTCACTTAGCCTGATGCCTTGAAGATTCATCTATGTTGCCTCAAATGGCAAGATTTTCTTATTTTTCATTGCTGAATAATATTCTCTCATACATAAATCTCAATATATACATTTTCTTTATCTAATCATCCATTAATGAACACTTAGGGTGTTTCCATACCTTGGCTACTGTGAATAATGCTGCAATAAATATGAGAGTGTGGATATCTCTTTGAGATAGTGATTTTATTTCCTTTGGATAAATATCCAGAAGTGGAATTGCTGGGTCATAAGATAGTTCTATTTTTAATTTTTTGAGGAACCTGCACACTGTTTCCCACACTGGCTGTACCAATTCACATTTCCACCAACAGGGCACAAGGGCTCCCATCCTTGCCGACACTTCTTATCTCTTGTCTTTTTGATCAGAGCCATTCTGATAGGCGTGAGGTGATATTGTAGTTTTGATTTGCATTTCCCTGATGAGTAGTGATGTTGAGCACCTATATTTTATTTTTGATATGGCAGATTTGTTCTTTTACTCTCTTCTTTTAAACTGTTAGCCACGTGACATGAACTATGTGTGTCCCTTCCGCTTTCACATAATTTGTTTTACTAACTAACTAACTAACCGACTAACTAACTAACTAACTAACTAACTAAATGTAAGCTTGCTTTTGTGAATTTCTCACACTTCCATGGAGATAAACATTTTCTTGTATTTTGATTAAGACAATGTCTTAAAGAATCAATTTTTACCTTCCATGCTTAGAAGTAAAGATTGCCTGCACAGAAGGCAATTCTCCATAGACATAGGCAGACACATTTTACAACCCTGGTCAAGGTCTCTATTTGACAACAGTACTATTGTCATGATTGTTTGGCACTCCCCATGACACTTTTATCTTTTGCATGAAAACTTGTGTGGCATGAGCAGTAAATTGGCTTTTTCTAAATACTACATTATCACCTTTATTGTATCATCTTTCTCTCTCTTCCCCTTATTCTTTTTTCTATTCTTTTCATCTCAGTTTTTTGTTTTTTGTTTTTTTTACCTTTTTCTATAAAATATGAAGTTTGGCTACACTGTAAATACTTCAAATTTTGAAGGATATTTTATCTCCCAAATAAGAAAAGTATACATAAACTGGGTTTAATAAAACCTATACCAGAAGTTGGAAAAATACTTTTATGGAGGCTGAGAAAGAAGCTGAGTTAAAGTTTTGGAAAATGCTAAAAGTTATAATATTATTTATATTTATCTTTGAAATAAAAATATACAATGAAGTAATAGAATCACTTTTAAATACAATCAATCTTATTTGGAAATAAATGAGTTTGAGGAGGGACAATTTCAGCACCTTATTGTCAAACAACTAGGAATGAGTACCTTGCATTTTGACATGTTTAATTTTTTAGAATCATAGATATTATAGCACAGTATATTGGATTATCTTGCAAAAGTCCACAATTGTGGATAATTCTTGAGGATCAGAAAAAGTACCACTAGGTAAGAGGGACAATTATTATGCCAAGTTTCAAAATGATAGAAAGCAGAATCCCAGGATTAGATATTATTGATCTTGATGACCAACCCTGGAAATATCTAAAGGAGATTATTAAATAGTTTGTAAGCATTTTGAGAAAATGTGATCAGTAGTAGTAAATACAGGTTAATTTTAATAAAACATGAAAAAATATTTTGGATGTTGATTAGGGGGTGGGCATGGGTGGCACATCTAGGGTAGAGAGGTGAGAAAAGTATTTTTGAGTAGAGTAAATATTTCTGAATCTGCATTCTGTCAGTCACAGATTCTGTGAAATGAGGACTTGAGCGAGGAATATTAGCACTTGGAACCTCAGTCTTCTTGTGTAAGAATGCAAGAAATAATGTTGACCTCTCAGGGTTTGGAGAGGATCGAATGCCCTAAAAATATGTATGGGAATAGAAGGCATACTGAAAACAATAATTTCTTCATTTTTGAAATGATTGTCTTACTAAATAATAATGATAAACAAACAAATATAAAGCAAAACACAATAGCACACAAGAGTCAGGATGGGAAAATCAGCAGTTTTGTTGTCGTGGTGCAAATTCTGCCTCTTTAACAATTATAGAGCCCTATACAGATTAGTTAGCTTCCATTTCCTCATCTCTAGGTCAGGAATTATCGCACTTAATTCAACATTATTTGCAGAGTAAAGTGGTGCAAAATAAATGGTTAATATATGTAGCCTGGCTTCTCCCACACATTTTACCTTGAGGTGAAAGAAAGGGATATATGGAGAGGCAAGGAGCTAGCACTTGGAGTGTTAAGACCTAGTTGGAAAGATACAGTTTCTCTCTTCAGGGGGTCTCAGGTTCCTTAGAGAGAGGGGCAGAACCTACCTGAGGTCAGTCACAAAAAGAGAGCTTGCTTACATTAGAGGGACCACCTGTCATTTATTCTCTGGAGTCCTCTGAGACCCGAGCTACTTCATGTAGATAATTAATTCAGGGGTTAAGCGTGTAGAAAGGAATATTCTAGAGAGATTTCTACTCCTTCTAATTGATCATCTTTAGAATATTTTTTTTTGCCCCGGGGGAATATACCTGCGTGAGCCCAGGGAAAGGCCCTGAGACAATGAAATTGTCATAGAACAGGATTAGAGTCTCTGGCCACATGAAGTTGTTTTCATGGTCTTTCTATCAAAGAATGTACATAGGGACAGAGCGATGTCCATTATAGGGAAGTCTTTGTTTAAAAAAAAGCATGTGGCTAATTCCATGTGAAGCAGTATATATTAAACATAAACTCATTACTTCTGTAGAAAATTGAGCAGCTCTTTAGGTAAATTGATTTATATTTTCTTGCCCTGAAGAAGATTTACAGTAGCTCTATGGAATATGTATTTCACAATACTGTTCTTGAAATTTTCTCTTTCCATACCATAAAACCATTATCTTATTCTTTGCATGTTGCTATCATCAGTACCCTCAGAGAACTTCAGAGAAGATAAAGCTGACTGGCTTGGTTTTGGACACTTTGCTGATTGCAGAGACTTGGGGGCTGGTGACAAGCTGATGCAAGCCCAGCTGGGAGAGAGGACTGTCACGATGCTTTTACAGTTGAGCCTCAGCACACATTTAAAAAAATTGTGCTGAGAGACATCCATTCAGTTGAAGGGCTGAAGATAGCAGATAGGTAAACACTGTGCTTACCTCCTCCCGTGACTGTACCAAAATTACAACTAAATTATAGAACAATCAGCCTGGAGAACCATCTGAAATCTAGCTGAACAGAAATCCTACAACTGGGATGTACAAAGAAGCCACCTTAAGACTGGTAGGAGGGACAGAGACACAAAATGCGCTGGTCTCACACCTGCATGTGGTGGTTTAGAAATGGGGGTAATATCTCGATTATGGCAGTACCCCCAAGGAGTGAGGGGTCCCAGTCCCACACCAGGCTCCCTGGAACACCAACTCCAGGAAGAGAAGGCCCTACAACTGCTGGCTATGAAAACCAGAGGGGATTCCATTTCTCTGGGTGAGATGGAAGACTGAGGGAAAGCTAGGCATCCTCTTAAAGGGCTCACACACAGACATTCTCACTTACAGACATTTACACAGTGCTGTGTTGGAGGGATGGCAGCTTGGAAGATGCCAGACAAATACAGGGAGAATTTGAGTTGTGTGGCTTCATGGTAAGTGCTGAAGGGAGACCTGCCATGGTCCCAGTGTTGAGACCACCTCCACACGGCCAAATCTGAGTTTGCACTGGCCTTGCGAACTCCACTTGCTACACCTGATGACTCCCTGGGATGCTTCCTCTACAACTCATGAAATGCCAGAGGCTTTTTTTTTGGTGGCAGGGAGCAATCTACTAGATGCAGAGTTCAAAACACTGGTTGTAAAGATGCTCATGAACTTAGGAAAAGAGTAGATGAACTCAGTGAGAACTTTAACAGAAAGATAGAAAACATAAAAAAGAATCAGTCAGAAATAAAGAACACCTTAAGTGGATTAATAGTAGATTAGATGAAGCAGAGGATTGAATCAGCTATTTAGAAGATAAAGTAGCAGAAAATACTCCATTAGAAAGCAACAAGTTAGAAGAATCCAAAAAAAGTGAAGATAGTTTAAGGGGCATCTGAGACAACATCAAGCATAACAACATTTGCATCATAGGGGTACCAGAAGAAGAAAAGAGAGAGAGGATGAAATTGAAAACCTATTTGAAGAAACAATAACTAAAAACTTCCCTAACCAGGAGAAAAAAGTAGATATACAAGCCCAAACAAGATGAACCCAAAGAGGCCCACACCAAGACATATCATAATTAAAATGCCAAAGGTTAAAGACAAGAATATTGAAAGCAGCAAGAACGAAGCAATTAGTTACCTACAAGGGAGCTCCCATAAAACTTTAGGTGATTCTCAATTATGATTATTCTGTAGTTAAGTTCTAATTTTAATGTGGTCAAGTGTTAACTGTAATACCTGAAACTGTAGAACTTCTATAAGAAAATACAGGGGAAAGCTTCTTGATATTGGTCTTGTCAATGAATTTTTGGATGTGACACCAAAAACATAGGCAACAAAGGCAAAAATCAACAAGTGGGACTATATCAAACTAACAAAATATCTGTATAAAAAGGAACAATAAAAAAATGAAGAAGCAATCTATGTAATGGGATAAAATATTTGCAAACTATGTATCTGATAAGGAGTTAATATCCAAAATATATAAGGAACTCATATCACTCAATAGTAAAATACAAAAATTTGATTAAAACATGGGCAGAGGACTTAAATAGACAATTTTCCAAAGAAGACACCTAAATGGCAAACAAGTGTATGAAAAGATGTTCAAAATCAATAATCATCAGGGAAATAAAATTCAAAATAAAACAGAAACAAAGTCATAGATATAAAGAACATTTCGATGGTTTCCAAATGAAAGGAGGGTTATGGGTGAAACGGTAAAAAAAGGAAAGAAATTAAGTTGTGCAAATTCCAGTTATAAAAACAATCATGGGAATGTAAAGTATAGCACAGGGAATATAGTCAATAATATTGCAATAACTTTGGGGTTGGTTGTGTGCTACACTTATTGAGGTGATCACTTCATAAGTTACGTAAATACCTAATCACTATGCTGTACACCTGAAACTAATATAATATTGTATATCAACTGTAATTGAAAAATACAAAATTATTTAATGAAACAATGAGATATCATCTCACCTGTTCAAATGGCTGTTATCAAATAGTCAAGAGATAATAAATATTGTCAAGGCTGTGAAGAAATGGAACCCTTGTGAACTGTTGATGGGACTTTAAATTTGTTTAGTCTCTATGGAAAAGTGCGTGGAGATTCCTTAAAAAAATTAAACGTAGGACTACTATATAATCTAGTAATTCCATACCTGTGTATATATGTGAAGGAAACGAAGTCACTGTTTCAAAGAGATATCTACATGCTTGTATTTATTGCAGCATTATTTATGATAGCCAAGACATGTAAACAACCTAAGTGTCTATCAATGGATAAATGTCGCGTTCAGCAAGTAGTAAATCCTGCCACGTCCATTGCGGCTCTGGAAAATATACCTGAGTGGGAACGGTGGGAGATGAAGAAAAAAAAGAAGACAGAAAGCTGGGATTAGGAGGTCCACTGTCCACTGATGGTGGAGCAGTGGTACAGTTTTATTTTTCCAAGCCTCTTTTATACAAGAGCACATAATTGCTGGCTAAGATAAGATTATCTTTTGCACAATCACCCAACCCACACCCTGCTATGATCTATTGCAGTTCCGTCTACTTGAGGCTATGAGTGTATTTCCCTGTCTTGGTCTTCTCCCTTCTGGAAAGAACTAGAGTGAGGATTTTGCTGTGAGCTTCAGGGTAGCAAAGAACCTTGTTTCTGCACCTTTGTCCCCTTGTATATGAATGTGTAATTGTCTCCCTGATAGTGCAATTAGGGTTTGGACCCTTTAGGGCACCAGAGTGACAGAGTTTCCAGCACTCAGAGGCACCTTAACTGCATTTGGGAGCAGAGCCACCACATCTAGGTCAGAAGCAATTGAATGCACCAACTCTAACGACGTGGATGTGAGACAGGTGGGTTAGGAGAGGTTTCGGTCCACCTGTCCCCCACCCCATTCCTAGCTGGGCCAGTCCTGGGATCCCCCACCCATGATGCATATTCATCAGGTTACCATTTCTAAGCTCCCCATGAACCCATAGGCAATCTGAACAGGAAACAGGTGTGTTCTCCTTCTGAAGGGTGACAAAGCAAGTACTGCGCACCCCCCACCTCCCACTACCCAACCCTCTCACCGACCCCCTGCTACCACCACATTGAGAGTGACGGCCAGCTACCCTCACAGGCACTCAGCTGGCGGGGGTTACTGTTAGGCCTGTGTGTGCACATTAGGGATGATGCTAATGGTCACCTTTAAACCAGGGCACATAGATGGGAGCAGATGAGAAGGGCAGGTGAACCCAGCACTGAGCCAGTGGCTAGGTTGGCCTTTATGAGGCTCGCTGGGGCCTAAAGCTGCCACGCCAGGCTGGGCTAAGCTTCTACTGCTCTGTCACTGAGCTCGTCCATCTCCAGCCTGGAGACCCGCGTGCTCGGCCGCTGCAAGGTTTCCTCTAACCGCAGGTCCCTGAACCCCACGGAAGGTTTAATGTTTTGTAAATGCATAGAGGGATGGTTTAGATATGCTGTACACCTGAGATGGACACAAAATAGCCCTACTGCCCGGCGTTGTTAAACCCTTTTGGTGAGCAGGAGGAGCGCTTGGGCCAATTCTCTGTGTGGCTTGGTGCAAGTTTGGGCACAACCCTCAGCCAAAGGATGACACCCATGCATCAGCCTGACCACAGGCCTCAGGCCAGGGTTTCCACAATCAGCACACGCTGTGTCCAGTGTTGCATGGAAGTCGCTGCAGAGGTTTGAATGGCTCCATTCCTTTTCAATTTCCATTTTCAATAGCTCTGTTTCTTGCAATTTCCTGCCTCTGAACCAAGGACATGAGCTGAAATACATGAAAAACCAGAGCAATGATTTGAACTTGAATAGATAGATGCGATAAATATGCAATTTTGGCGGAGGAGTCAGGGCATAAGTGGCATTCGCATGTTACTAAGCAATTTGTGTAGCCCTTGCTGCCGCTTATGGGGCCCTTTCATTGATTCTCTTAAACTTGGGTGAAAGCCCTTGACAGGCCTGTGGGTAAAGGGCAGCTGTTCTTCACAGCCAACCCCAGTGAGTCTGTGTGTGGGTGGCTCCCTTTCCAGGGTTCTGTTGACCTAGCGAGGTCGGACAATCTGCGGAACTTGACTGGCCACTTCTGGCCACTCCCTGCCTCCTTTGTCTTTTCATGGGCTCTGCTGAGGGTCCTGTGCTTGGAGCAGTGAAAAGGAATACACAGAATTTTCGCCTGTAATTCCAGCTGGATAGAGTTCAGGCTAACGTGCGGTGACAGCAGCCACACAGAGATGCATGTACTCTTGTGTGTTGCCAGAATGCTATCTGCTATCGCTACAGCTGATCCAAGCCTGCATAAGCACTGGTGCAGCAGAGCAGAGCCCCGCTGAAGCCTTTTGCATATACTGCAGACTGTGCAGCGCTGCAAATGTCCAGGGCATGTGCCCGATGTCTCAGTCACACAGACACGCAAGGCCTAGGTGGGCTGCCCAGAGAATCTAGCCACCTTTCCAACTGGTGCAAGAAAAAAGCAGGATATAGGCAGGTAAACTGGATTACAGGCAATATGTCTGTAGATGTGTTTTTAATAGAGGCAGAACCATCACTGAGCTCAACTCTTTCTTTTCTCGTCAAGAGGTATTGTGTTCAATCTCAATAAATTCACATATTATTAATGAATGGCTTGACATCATGTGCATTTGTAGATCCCTTGAGCGTCACTTGAATTTAGTCCTTTGTGCCTTTTCATGTACTATTTCCCCTTCTTGAAACATATTTTGCTCAATCTACCACTGCTAAAATTCTTACTTATTTGGAAAACAACCAAAAAAAAAAAATCTTTTCTTCTTTCAGGTACTGCAGTTTTCTCTACAAGCTCTTTTATATATAAAAGCTCTTCCCTAATATAAGAGAGGAGAGGAGGCATCTGAAGAATGCAAAGGCAAGGACTTGCAGAAATGACCAACTCAGCCGGTTATAGATTGACCGCATCCTATAGATCTCTAAATGGCCTTCTGGAAACTCTTGCACCATCTACAAGATAAACAACCTGTAAATAGATAGGACCAGTGGTCTTGGAATTCCTTCCCTCTTGCAGCCCCCACCTGAAACTCCCCTTGCCCATCCTGAGTCATGAGGAGCACGTAAAACCTCAGACAAAGGAATCACACGCCCCTTGCATGGACACTGCAAAGGTATATAAACTGTAAGAAATCTAACCAGGGCAAGCTTGTGCTTTGGCGCTGTTAAGCCCCATGTGCTCCACTGGCTAATAAATTCTCCTTCCTCTGACAAAGTTGTCTGAGTGTCCAATTTCCTCCCTCAGATGTCACTTCCTGCAACAGATTTCTTGTGCATTGGCCAGGAAGAATGGAGGAACGGCGCCCGGATTTCGCAGACTTCAGGTAACCCACTGGAGAAACCCTAACCTGCCCTATAGACACAACCACTGAGTGTGCACCAGGGATTACCCTGTGTGGACACCTCACAGAACGGAAGGGGAAACCTCATCTGCCAGTCCCTGCAAGGATCGGACAATGGAGGAATGAGAAAACTAGGACGCATCAGGGCCACGGTACGGAAAAAACAGGTGAAGGGTAGCTAGCTGAGGTCCTGGCCCATGGGGTCAAAAGGGAGTCAGATCATCTCCCAAGGTCACCCAAGTACTCTACATTTGTTAGAGGAAACTGTGACCTCTAGGTATATAGGGCGGAAGGTGGAATGTGTTTGGTTAACAGTGAGAAAAAGGGAGGCCCAATTACCCTCCGGAGAGTAACCAAGCGTCCTCAACAGGTTAAGAGGAGTGACTGCTTACTCTCCACAGGACAGGTTAAGGAATGATGGGAGGTTGTATGAAAGAGAGTGAGTGCTGAGTGACTGAGACATGGCCTTGCTGTAAAGTGAGAGTTGAGCCTCTATCCATGGTTCTATGGTGAACCTCATATGGCTTAGGGTGGTGTCACTGGATCTCTATGAGGAGTCGACTCCAGTGATCTGAGTCAGGGGTTTACACCAACCCACCAATTGCTAAGAGGCGCTTGACAGATCTCTGCAAGGGGATCGGCCAGAGATGGGCAAAGCAAGTGACGTTTCCCTCCAAAGTTTCCCCGACCTTATCCTCCAACCCTCCTTGTGGCTAGATTGCTATTTGTCATGAAAGGCATGGGGGGTACACAGGGAAAGCCTACTCCCCTGGCCACGATAGTCAAGAATTTCAAAAAGGGTTATTCAGGAGATTATGGAGTTAAACTCACCCTATAGAAACTCCACACCCTTTGTGAGATTAACTGGCCCTCTTTTGGTATTACATGGCCGGTAGAGGGAGCTCCTAGTCTTCAGTTAGAAGAGGACACAGGTCAGGGTCTTCCCAGTGGAGGAAGAAATCAGAGTGCCCAGTGGGGAAAAACAAAGATCAGGGCCTTCCAAAAACGGGGAAGGCAATGTTTTAACCTGGTATGTAAATGAATGAGCAAATGAGCGACCTGACCGACTTCACTCGGTCAGGTATAAATTTGTGGCTCCATGGCTGGGCACCCCTAAGTTCTCTTAAAGGCTACTGAGTCCAAGTGGGCTCATCTGCGGTTCCGTAGTGTACGGCATACGGTCTATGGCGGCATTGGACAAGTGTCTGATCATAAGTCACAAAGCTGAGTCCGCTTCAGCCAAGCATCACCTAAACTCCTTCAGGACGCGGCCAGATGAGGACCTGAATGGTCTCCTCTCTGGAGGAGGCACCCAACCTTGTTTATTCTTGTGTCACCAACACAGGGTGGGATATACGGGGGTGGGGGGTAAGGGGGGCAATTAATTACCGATTCGGCTTAAGAATTGTCTATTTCCAAATGACCCTTTTGACGTAGGGGCCCTCTGTCAAATTGTTTTCTTGAAATTTTAAGGTTTATTTTCCCGCTCCATTAGGAAGCTCCCTAAGGCAAATATGGAGGGAGGTTCCTCTAAGCCAACTGTCTTAAATTGTATGTTGAAAAATTTTAAGAAAGGCTTCTCAAGGGATTACAGGGTCAAGCTGACCCTAGGAAAACTTTGTACTCTTTGTGAGCTTGAGTGGCCCGCCTATGGGGTAGGATGGCCTTCGGAAGAAACCCTGGACCTCCCCACTGTTAGAGCTGTGTACTGGGTAGTGACAGGCACCCCTGGACATCCAGTCCAGTTTCCATACATAGACTTGCAAATCGCTACTGTAGTGCCCCCTTGGGCCCAGTTCTGCACAAATAGGCAGGGACAGAGTAAAGTACTTGTGGCTCCACCGACTCGGGGAAAGAACAAAGAAGAGCCAGCAAAAAATATCCAATTTATTTAGTCACCTGCTGTACAATCATTGAAAAGGACTGCATTCTAGCAGCAGCTGTCAGGAGGCAGATGAGGCCTTTGTTAGGAACCCCCAGGGCCATGCCCCTGCAACAGAGGTAGTACCTTTAGCTGATTCTGATTGGAATTATAATACCCAAGAAGAAATGGCCAGATGCACCAAATTTCTAGAGGCCCTCATGGAGGGAATGAAAAAAAAGGAATACAAAAGCCACGAACTATGAGAAGCTTAGAACCATTACTCAAGAAAAAGATGAGAACTCTGCCAGCTTTTAACTGGCTAAAAGAATCCTTTAGGAGATTTACTAATGCAGACCTCATTTCTCCTGCAGGGTTAGCTTTGTTAGGCCAGCATTTTATTAGCCAGTCAGCCCCTGGTATCAGACTCAAGCTTCAAAAGCTGCAAATGAGGCCACAAACTAACCAAAATCAATTACTATATATGGCTTCATGGTCTAGATCTTGAAGAGGGAAAAAGAAAACAGAATAAAGATAAACAACAAGCCAGGATTATGGCTGTTGCAATTGGCCAGGCCCTTGATACCCGACAAGCATCTTTTAAGAGACTGGGGAATAAGAAGACATTGAATTCTTGCTTCAAATGCAAGAAAGTAGGACATTGGGCAAAGAACTGTACCAAAAAGCCCTTAAGCCCTTGATGTACATGCAGAGAAACTAGTACTAATCCCTGGCATTGGAGAATTGACTGTCCATGCTCCCAGAGAGAAGGGTGGCTAGCTAATGCCCTAGTAGCACAGGTCCGGGAACTGTGTGACTGAAGGGGCCCAGGGCCATTCTAGCCACCCCTGTCTAGGAATATAGTCATCACTACTAAAGAACCCAGGTAACTCTGGACATAATGGGTAAGCAAATTATATTTCTTTTAGATATAGGGGCAGCTGATTCTGTTCTTGTATTTGCAGGAAGACCCTCCTCATGAACTATGATTATCACAGGAGTAGAAGAGGAAGGCAAGGTCAACCATTTTACTCCACCACCGACCTGACAATTGGGAGATTAGATCTTTCAGCAGGAGTTTTTAATAGTTCCAAGCTGCCCAGCTCTCTTGCTAGTATGGGATATTTTAACTAAATTAGGAGCGATATTACAACTCAAGTGTAGACCCCTCAGTCTCTTAATGCTTCAAGAAACAGCTAATATACCAGAAAACATTGACCAACAAGTTAATCCAGTGGCTTGGTATAACAGCAAGCCAGGGCAAGCCAGGACTGCTGCACCAGTAAAAGTTTAGCTTCTACGCTCCTTCACCAAGACCCAGACTTATTAGCTGGCCCAATGATAAGAGTGCCTTCCCAGAGATCTCGGTAATCAGTAATTTTCTCCCTCCTCACCCTCATACTCTGAGGGAGAAACAAGTTCTCTTGGAACCCCATCTATTTCACCGCCCTCCGAGGAAACTAGATATGCACCCTCAAGGAAGTTACAAATACTGATGATGGGGAAAAAAATAAGAGTATGTGCATGACATCTGACCTATATTTGTCTGTGTTATATGTAATATGGTGGTTCAGTTAAGAATTCTAATTATGATGGAAAGGAAAATATGTTTTTGATAACAGAGGGTATAAAGTATGGAGATCTATTTTAAAAGGAACTGAAGGAAAGGTGTTTGTCTTAAAGTTGGTCATTTCTGAATAAGTGAGAAGAGGTAAACTGAAGGAATGAGGAAAGTGGTAGAAGGTTTGTGACGAGAAATCTCGAGAGGAAATTTTATGTGATTAAGCTAAACAAGATGGGAAATTTAAATGTCAAAAGTAAGCTAATGCAAAATTAGAATTGTGTTTTAATATTTCATAGACTATTGGTCTGCTATTGATTTGACGAAAAGTATTCTGAATGGAAAATGAGGGTTCTGTACTTCATCAAAATAATTTCTGTGTTTTATGTCGCCTCAACCAGTTTTCTGAGGCTTTTAGAGAATATAATAACACTGGCCCAAAGTCTTAGGGCCAGACACTCCTGGCTATACATTTCAAAATTTGGTCTGTGCCCAATATTAAAAAGAATCTCCAAAAGTTGGGGCCCAGATCCCAACTCTGCAGGCTGCCTTGGTGCCAGAGGTCTTTAAGGCGTCCAATAACTGAGACTGGGCAGAGAAGGAAGCAGAGTACAAAAAGGGCACAAATTTTAGCTGCCATTATACAGGGACCGTCTCGAGGTGACCCTAGGGAATAAAAACCTTGCAGGCCTAGAGGGCCTCAGTTTTAGTTGGCCGTGAGTGGCATCATCAGGACTGAGGCATAATCAATGCACAAACTGCAGAAGGAAGGGCACTAGAAGGGCAAATGTCCACCCAGCCCAGGGAAGCCAGGGAGGGGTGGACCTCATAAGCCCTCACCCCACATAGCAAGCCTCCCATGAAGGGTTCTGCTCTCTTCTTCAACAATGAAGGCCCAAGTGCTTGCCACCTCCAGTCTTAGAGAAATCCACCAAGATCACAACAGTGGAGGCTCAGATCACCCTCGACATGGCAGGAAGGAAAAACCGAATTTTTACTAGATATTAGAGTTACCTACTCTGTCCTGACCCATCCCATTGACCTCTCTCCAATGCTAACTACACAGTGACAGGAATAAACAGTCAGCCTAATGTAATTTGCTCTTTCCATTGGGAGACCTGGACTAACAATGAAGTTCTCTGCCACACATTAAGACCATAGTCCAGTGCGGAGAGCACCTCGTCTGGAAAACTGAGACACAGCCAAAAAGAGGGGCAGCCCCCTTGCCCATCACACAAAGCACATTTGTGGGGAGCCTAAGGCTAAACCATTCATAGAAAATCCGCCTCTATGTCAGAGTTTCCTACTAGCAGAGCAACTACTTCCCTGCAATCTATTGAAAGTCAGCCCTCAATTCAAACAAAAAGAGACCCCACCCAAAACTCAGGAAGTAATAAGGGACATCTCTTACAGAGTTCTTAATCTTTTTAAGTAAACCTAGTTAAGTTTTCTTCTCTCTTTTCTTTGGGGTAGGGGGGAAGGCCTTCTCCCTTATATCCCAATAATTGTCCAAAGCTGGTGACTCAGATCTTCTGACTATTGATAAGGGTCATCGGCCTATTGTTAGCAGAAATGGTGTTAGGCCAGACAGGGCTCTTAGAGTCTGAGAGGGGAGGGGACTTTAGGCCAAAGGTCTTTTTTACTCTTTAAGAAATATATTAATCAAGGCTGTTTCCCTTTACTCACTTAATAGGCAAATCAATAATAGAAATTAATAGATATATAATTTACATAACCAGTTCATATCTTCTTTTCCTTGTCTAGTGACTGAGGCAACACTTCAGTAAGAAATCTAAGATCCTGCCCTGATTAAAGCAGAAAGGGAAAGAGCTCCATGAAACTTCAGGGACTATGACCCTTCTCAGCAGGAAGCAGATACAGAAGAAGAGACATTCATACTAAAAATAAGGGGATTCATGGCTCTTAGAAAAAAGTTAGGCAGGAAAATTAGTTAGGGGGTTTCTGAGTCTGCCTGCAAAGACACTGAGGTTATCCTATCCTAGAAGGGGGTCTGAGACTGGATAGCCCCATGTAGGCTTTACTAGATTTGTAGAAACAAGGCCTACATCTGCCTCCCCAGAAATTGATAAGGGAGCTGTATAATTGGCATGATAAAGTCATCCTTCTTCCTCTTACCTCTGAAAACAGGGGAACTGTTTGGTTACCTGGCCCTGCAACCCTTACAATGGGTAAAAAGAGAACGCCAAATAGGGGACTGGGAGGATGATGAATGGCACTCAGAATGGATAATCCAATGATATGGGTCTGCTACTTGGGCAGAAGATGGATCTTGGGGATAACGTACCCCTATTTACATGTTAAAACAGGATTATCCCACTGCATGCAGTCTTAGAAATCATTACCAACAAGACTAAGAGAGCCCTGACTCTCCTTGCACATCAACAAACTCAGATGAGAAATGCCATCTACCAAAACAGGTTGGCACTAGACTATCTATTAGCAGAAGAAGTCATGTGTAGAAAATTCAGTCTCACCAACTGTTGCCTACAAATAGGTGACTAGGGCCGGGCAGTTGAGGACTTGTCAAGAAGATGACAAAACTGGCACATATGCCTGTACAAGTATAGCATGGATAGAACCCCAGTAGCCTTTTTAGGGGATAGTTTTCAGCCTTCAGTACGTTTAAAACCTTGATAGGAGCAGTTTTATTACTCCTAGGAATCTGCCTAATAGGGTCATGTCTGCTGCCCTGCTAATAAAAAGCTTTAAAAGCATGGTGGAAGCCACAGTACAGCAGCAAGCTGCAGCCCACATATACTTTACCAGCCATTATCAGGAAATCCCCCAGGATGGTTTAGATAGAGAATCTGAGATTCCAGCATAAAAATAGAATGTCTAGAGTCTCAAAGGGTGGAATAAGACAGGAAGCATTTGAAAAATGCAAAAGGAAGGGCTTGCAGAAATGACCAACTCAGCCGGTTTTAGATTAACCACACCCTATAAATCTCTAAATGGCCTTCTGGAAACTCTTGCACCATCTACAAGATAAACAACCTGTAAATAGATAGGACCAGTGGTCTTGGAATTCCTTCCCTCTTGCAACCCCCACCTGAAACTCCCCTTGCCCATCCTGAGTCATGAGGTGCACTAAAATCTCAGACAAAGGAATCACACGCCCCTTGCATGGACATTGCAAAGGTATATAAACTGTAAGAAATCTAACCAGGGCGAGCTTGTGCTTTGGCGCTGTTAAGCCCCATGTGCTCCACTGGCTAATAAATTCTCCTTCCTCTGACAAAGTTGTCTGAGTGTCCAAGTTTCTCTCTTGAATGCCACTTCTTGCAACAATATAAGCTCTTAAATTGGGAATACTTTGCAAAACGCTCAGCTTTTTAACAGATCTTCTTTTACAGAGCTATCATAGTCTTCTTTGTTGTCATGATTTACCTGCACTATTCACCACAGAGGGTTAACTCCTGAGTCAACTTGCTCTCTGCCTCTCAGGAGTGTCAGGCACACTGCTTTGTATATAGCAAGTGCCAGTGTGTGCGCCAAACAATGACCGCTATGTGGCCATCTGCCAGCCCCTGCACTACACTGTGGTCATGCATCCATGTCTCTGCCTACAGCTGGTGGCCATGGCTTGGTGCTGTGGCTGTCTAAACTCCTTTGTCATGTGTCCCCAGACAATGCAGCTTTCCCAATGTGGGTGTTGCAGGGTGGACCACTTCCTGTGTGAGATGCGGTTCTCATCACCATATCCTGTGAAGACACTGTGCTGGTGGAAGCATTTGCCTTTGTCCTGGGGGATGCCCTGCTCCTCCTGCCCCTCGGCCTGATCCTCATCTCCTACAGCATGATGACTGCTGCTGTACTGAGGATCAAGTCAGCAGCAGCACTCAAGAAGACTTTCAGCACCTGCTCCTCTCACCTAGCAATGGTCTCCTCTTCTACGGGACCATCATCTACATGCAGCTGGCCAGCAGCTACTCCTAGGACCAGGGTAAGTTCCTCACCTTCTTTTATACCATCGTCACTCCCAGCATCAACTCCCTCATCTACACTTTGAGGAACAAAGATGTGAAGGGAGAGATAAGGAAGCTTCTGGGGTGAGAGAGCGATAAGGAAGCTTCTGGAAGCCTAGGGAGAGGAATTTTTAGGTGATACAGATGACAGTGTGCAATTAATGCAGGGAGGAGGCAAGAGAATTAAAATGTTAATCAAGCCACAATCAGAGACTACAATCTGCTGACCAGCCCTGCAGGCAGGCCAGGAGGACACCTTCAGAACAAAGAAAGATTTCTGCTGGATTACTAACAACTCATTCCCCACACCTGTGAAGGGGAAACAGGAACCAAGAGTCATTCTCTATGGCTAAAACCATGGGAAACCTAAGGATTAAAGACAGAACTGCTAGCAGCCTTTTACTTTATATATTCTTACTTTTTCATGCTACATACTCTTCCCCTTCCTCACTGTATGTCCATATCAAAGGAAATGGGAACTAAAGAATGACATATAAATTGAATTCCCTGAACATTCTGAGTCCCTCTCAGTGCCTTTCCTCTGTCTCTCACTGTCCCACTCTGTCTCTGAGAGGAGACCACACTCTGTGGAGTGTTATCCCTTTTCTAATAAACTTCCCTTTTAACTCCAACTTTGGCGTATGTGTTGAATTCTTTCCACATTCTCTGCCAAAGGACCCTCTTCTCTCGTTGCAGGACTTGGTCTTCCCCTACCAACTCGGAATGTCTTGTCCTGCATCAATTTGAACTTTTCCCTTTGTCTTATTTCAGAGCCAAGACGTTTGTAAGATAATTGTTGAGAGTTAGGAATCTAAGCCTTTGGGAAGAACAGAGCAAATGAAAGACATTGGGACAGAATACATGACTTTGTTCTCCTTAGCAGGTCACTTTAATCAGGTGTAAATATCCCTCTTTAAAAGGAACAGTCTGAAATACATCCTCCCTACAAAAAAAAAGCTCCATGAACAAAGTTGAAGCAATTGAAAGTTACTAACAGCAGTATTTCCAAAACTTGGTTTTGCATCAGAACTTCTAAGATGCAAATTTCTAAGAACTTCTTAGGTTTCTTGCATCAAAAATTTCAGGTGTAGAGAGTCCAGGCACCTCTATTTTGAAGAAGTTCTCTAGGTGTGACTGATGACAGCATGAGAAAAATCATTATTTTAGAGGTGATCTAAATTCAGCTCCCAACATCAGGTAAGAATTCTCCTTGAGCCTTCTGATATGTGGCCACAACCACTGGAGAGGTGTGATGGCTGTGAACCGAGCCGGGGTGTAGGGGGTCAATGTCGCACATGAGAGATACTGTGAACCAGGTATGGGGTGAAGGGTTTGCTGTCATCCATGTCTGGTTTGGAACTGATTAATCTCTTACTGTTATAGGAGAGTGGGGATCCTCTCCCAGAGTGTTGTCTAGGTTCTTGATGTCTTGAACGAAGTGTGGCAGCCTGACCCTGCCTGACCATTTCCTGCTCAAATGAGTTAGTTTCTAACTGTACCCCTTTCCCAGGACTCTCTGACTGACCCAGCAGTGTGAAAACCTGCTTAAACGATAAAGCTGGGTTCCTTATAGTTTGGCAGCCAATCAATGTTCTCCTTATGTTCTCTTTCCTTACCTGGAATATCTATAGCTATGTAGGAATGCAGAAGTACAAGATTGTATAAAACTGCCCTCTATGTTACAATCGGGGCTCAGCCTTTGGATAAGAATCCTCTGAGCCAGTGTGGGCATCAATAAAAGCTGCTTCTTGTTTATAGCCTAAGTGTCTCATCTCTCTGTTAGAGAATCTCATAACGTTTCTAGGGCTTGTCTGGGATCCGAAGACAGCAGTTTTTCGCCTCCCTTGTCTTCAGGGTCTAGCCTCTAAGACGCTGGGAGAAGTGGACTTCGCTTCATGTGCCAGCAGACCTATTGTCTGTATAGGAAGATGACTCATGCAGCGCACCGGTGCGGTGGCTCCAAGAGCACAATGGAACCCAGAGAAACACAGGAACTAGCCCAGGAGCACCGCCTGACTGTGTGGTAAGAACCCGGAACAGCCTGTCCACTAGAGGACAGAGGGCGAGTCTGATCAACTCCCGAGGTCATCTGAGTACTCTACATTTGTTAGAGGAAACTGTGACCTCTCAGGTACATAGGGCAGAGGGCAGAATGTGTTTAGTGTGTGATTGCGTGTGATTGAGATGTGACCTTTCTACAAAGCAAGAGCTGAGCCCCTATCCGCGGTTCCATGGTGAACCTCATACGGCTTAGGGTGGTGTATCACTGGATCTCTGTGAGGTGTCTACTCCAGTGATCCAAGTCAGGGGCTATACTGATCCATCCATTGCCAAGAGGTGCCTGAAAGATTCTCGAGAAGGAAGTGGCCAGAGATGGGCAAAGCGAATCTCTGAGTGCATGTGCAACTCAGACCTTGGGAGGATGTCAAGGCACAGGCTAGGAGAACCCTACAGTTGACCACGGGTGGACAACAGAGTAAACAGAAACTTTCAGGTTGTATGCTTAAGAATTTCAAAAAAGGTTATTCAAGAGATTATGGAGTTAAACTCATTCCACAGAAACTCTACACCTTTTGTGAGATCCACTGGCCCGCCTTTGGCATTTGGTGGCCAGCAGAGAGAGCTCTCGATAAGGAAGTCATTGCAAAGGTCTCTCAAGTCATTACAGGTCAACCTGGCCACCCAGACCAATTCGACCAATTCCCTTACATTGATTCTTGGGAGGCAATAGTTTGCACCCGACCCTCTTGGTTGAGAGTCTGTTTATAGGAGAACTGTAGGGTTCTCCTAGCCCATGCTTTGGCATCCTCCCAAGGTCAGGTGACAGAAAAGAAGCCTGTGTTGACAGCACTAGGCCAGACCAGGCTCCATTCTACCAGGCCCCCAGGAGCCTATGGTCCAAATGATAGTCAGGGGGCCAACCTATTGACTTGATGGTTGACACCAGAGTCAGTTGTAACTTGGCTTCTGGGCCCCCTTTCTTAAAGACAAGCTACCATTATGGAAGCAACCGGGGGACAAGTCCATCACCACTTCTGCAGCCCCACTGGTTCAACCTAGGAGAACAAGAAGTCGTCCACGAATTCCTATATCTGCCTGACTTCCCTGTGACACTGATGAGACGAGGTCTTTTAGGAGAACTACAGGCTCAAATTACCTTTGACACACGTGGCCAAGCAGCTCTAAACTTGGGAAGGCCAGAAGCAAAGATCATGTCACTCACAGTTCCCCAAGGAAAAGAATGGTGTCTCTATAGTCCCATAGAAGGGTCCCAACAGATAACCGAGCTCCCTTTCAAGGTTCCCGGAGTATGGGCTGAAGACAATCCTTCAGGACTGGCCTGACACATTCCTCCAGTGGCAGTAGAGTTAAAACCAGGAGCTGAGCCAGCCCGCCAAAAACAGTATTTCATCCCCCATAAGGCACAAGTGGGGATCCAAAAATATTTAGAGAGACTTCTGAACTATGGAATTCTTCGTCCCTGCCAGTCATCCTGGAATACACCTCTCCTGCTGGTTCAGAAGTCAGGGATGAATGAATACCAGCTGGTCTAAGATTTAAAAGCAGTCAACCAGGTGACTGTCACCCTGCACCCTGTTGTCCCCAACCTATATACCCTCCTAGGCCTCATCCCCACTGAGGCAACTTATTTCACTAGTCTGGACCTCAAGGATGCCTTCTTCTGCATTCGTCTGGCTCCTCAGTCAACCGATCTTTGTTTTCCAATGGGAAAGCCCTGAAAGTGGAGACAAGGGCCAGTTGACATGGACACAATTGCCTTAGGAGTTAAAAAACTCCCCGACCATCTTTAGGACAGCTCTAGCCTCAGAATTAAAGGCCTTCTCAGCAAACCAACACAGTTGTACATTACTCCAGTATGTAGATGACTGCCTCTTAGCAGGAGAAACTGATGAGGAATGCATGGAAGGAACACATCTACTCTTCAATCTCCTCTGGGAAGTGGGTTACAGGGTCTCTAAAAAGAAGGCTCAAATCCGCTAAGAAAGAGTCAAATACCTCAGCTTCCACCTGTCACAGGACAACGCCAACTTGGCCCAGAAAAGAAACAAACAATTCTCATCCCTACTAAAGAGGAAATTTCAGGAATTTTTCACTCAGTATTAAGATCGCACTTATGAATAGTCACTGCACTCCATCATGGGCAACATAGCGAGATCCTGTCTATATTACAGCAGGTAAAAGGGAACTTCAAATAAGGGACTAAAAGGATAATGAATAGCTCCCAGAATGAGTAATCCAATACTATAGGCCTGCCCCTTGGGCAAAAGATAGAACTTGGGGATACTGTACCCCCATTTACATGTTAAGTCGAATTATCCGATTGCAGGCAGTTTTAGAGATCATTGCTAATGATACTGGAAGAGCCCTAACTCTCTTGCACATCAACAGACTCAGATGAGAAATGCCATCTACCAAAACAGGTTGGCACTAGATTATCTATTAGTTGCAGAAGGAGGCATATGTGGGAAATTCAATCTTACCAACTGTTGTATACAGATAGATGACCAGGACCAGGCAGTTTTGTCAAACAGATGACAAAACTGGCACATGTGCCCATGCAAACACGGCATGGATGGGACCCCAATAACCTCTTTGGAGGTTGGTTCTCCACTTTCAGGGGCTTTAAGACCTTAATTGGAGTAGTACTCCCACTCCTTGGTACCTTCCTACTTCTGCCTTGCCTATTGCCTCTTATAGTCTGGATAATTACCTCCCTTACAGAAGCTACCATGGAGAGAAAGACTACAGTGAGGATCCTTATGCAATGAAATTATTGGTCCCTGGTCCAGAGAGACCAAGAGGGAGATCAGGAAGACAGTCAAAAAGGTGATGCCCTATAAAAAATTTAGATAAGCATCAAAAGGGGGGAATGAAGAAGAAATTTCAGGAATTTTCCACTCAAATGACTAACCTTGTAATCAGCTCTTTGTTCTGCTTTTATAAACATGCTTTCTGCATAGGCCAAAGGGCACAGTGGTCTCCAAATCAACTGAAGACTCACCCTCCCCTTGGGTTCTTCTGTCTAGATAACAAATGTATTGCCTAAGTACCCGTTTGAACTGCATGTAACCCATAGCAACTCCCATGGTCTGTAAACAGCTGAAAACAAATCAAATGATCAGCTAACTGTAATGACATGGGTATAAAAGCAAAACGACTCTGAGCTCGGGGCCCAGATCTTCAGAGCACTAGTTCCTCTGGGACCTTGTGTAATAAAACCTGGGTTCTCTTTCTCTCTGAGTAACTGCTTGGTTTTTCACTGGTCTGATTTTGGAGCTTTTGGGACTTTTCCACAGCACTACCACTCAATGACAAGTCCACGGATTCCTTGGAGCAGCTGGCTTCTGCCGAATCTGGATACCTAATTTCTCCATTCTGGACAAACTCCTCTGAGAAGCCACAAAGTGAGGAGAATGGGAGCCCCTGTTCTGGAAATCTACAAAACAGAAGGCCTTTGAAGAAATCAAATGGGCACTCACTAATTCCCCCAGACTAGGACTCCCAGACTTAATCAAATCTTTCTTTCTGTACGTACATGAGCACATGGGTGTCGCAGTAGGGGTCTTAACCCAACTGCTAGGATCTTGGCACCTTCTTGTGGCGTATCTCTCCAAACAGCTTGATTCTGTTGCTCAGGGCTGGCCACCCTGCTTACAGGCACTTGCAGCCACGGACCTCCTTGTGTCAGAGGCTGACCAACTGACTATGGGGCAAGAACTGACAGAGTATCACATTCAATAATAACATTACTGGAATACAAGGGACAATATTGGCTAACTAATGCCCAGATGGTCAGATACTAAGGAATGCTGTGCAAGAATCCACGCATCCACCTAGAGGTAGTACAAACCTTGAACCCAGCCACCTTGTTACTCATGATTGCATTGAAGTCATGGATGAAGTGTTTTCCAGCCGATCCGACTTGACAGACCAGCCTCTCAAGGACCCTGATGTAGACTATTACACTGATGGTAGCAGTTTTGTGAGGAGAGGAGAACACCTTGTAGGGTTCACTGTGGTGACCCTACATTCCACATTGAGGCAAAACCTCTGCCTAGGGGAATCTCGGCACAGAAAGCAGAGCTCATCACCTTGACCTGCACTCTTCAGCTGGCAGCAGGAGTGTATGCTAACATATATACTGACTCTAAGTATGCCTTCACCACCCTCCATGTACATGGAACCCTATACAAAGAGAAGGGTCTAATCAATTCAGGAGGAAAAGGCATAAAATATGGAAAGGAAATTCTAGAACTCCTAGATGCTGTGTGGGCCCCCCCAAAAGTAGCAGTCATGCACTGCAGAGAACATCAAAAAGGGGACACCATAACGGCCCATGGCAACCGCAGGGCAGACCATGTTGCCAAACTGGCAGTGGCTGATGCAATGGCCAGCCCTACAGCTCTAACTGCTTCCCTGGTTCCCAGTCCCTTAGCCGAATGGGACCTCAAGTACTCGCCTCAAGAAGAAGCCTGATTTAAGACTGAAGAGGGGAGCCTCCTCCCTGCTGGATGGTGAAAGTTCAAGGACAGGTGAATTGCAGTCTCTGGGACTCTAGCCCCAGCTTTTGCCAAGCAGTTTCACCAGAGGACTCATCTTGGTCACACTGTCCTAGAAACCACTCTCGGCCGGGACTTCTACATCCCTCGGCTATCTAGAATCTCCTGAGCGGTGTGTGAATGGTACAAAGTCTGTGCCCACAACAACTCCAGGCTCGGGCTGTGTGCCCCACTGTGGGTCCAAAGTGTCGGTGGCACCCCCCCCTTTGAGGAACTCGAAGTAGACTTCACTGAAATGCTTCAATCGTGGGGCCTCATCTCTTGGTCTTTGTATGCACCTATTCCAGTTGGGTAGAGGCTTACCTTACCTTACTGAGAAGGCCTGAGAAGTAACCAGACTGCTCCTCTGAGAAATTGTTCCATGGTTTGGCCTACCAATTTCCATTGGCTCAGATAATGGGCCAGCCTTTGTAGCAGAAATACTGCAGCTACTAGCCAAGTATTTAGATATTAAATGGAAACTGCACATCGCCTATCAACCACAGAGTTCAGGCCAGGTGGAACGCATGAACAGGACCCTTAAGACTCAGTTGGGAAAACTATGTCAGGAGACACATCTACATTGGGACGACGTCCTCCCCATGGCACTATTAAGAATCAGGTCGGCCCCAACCAAGAAGATTGGATTCTTTCCCTACGAGATCCTGTATGGGTGGCCACCACCATTCATCAAAGAACTATGAGGAGACCTCAATGAAATAGGTGAATTGACCCCAAGAAAACAGCTTCAGGCCCTTGGGACCACCTTTTAGACTCTCAACCAATGGGTTAGGGAAAGGCTCCCTGTCAGTTTAACCACTGAAGTTCATTCCTTTAAACCAGGAGACTCCATCTGGGTAAAAGAGTGGAACATTCAGCCCCTAAAACTCCTGTGGAGACGCCCCTTTACTGTCATTTTGTCTACCCCCACTGCAGTTAAGGTTTCTGTAATAATGCTGTGGATACATCACAGCAGACTTAAACCTGCAGCTGCAGAGTGGAAATGCGTTCCAGAGTTTTCTGAGCCCCTCGAGGCAACTCTTTGGAAGGAGACACTGACTGCGCAGACAGACCAAAGATAAGTTGTCGGCCCTGTTTTGGTCACACCCAAAGCTGACCAATTTACGTGCATCAGAAGCCTGAGGACGACGTCTTATCAGGATAGGACCCCTAAATACACTTTTCCTTTTCCTCCTACTCCACCATTAGTGTCTCCCCACCTCTTCTTCCCCTTGTACCCATTGCATGCGAAGTTACAAGTAGGGTCCAACATTGACACTGGCTTCATTTCTGTAACCTTCCTACCCAAAGGATGTGCCCTAAACGCCACACTCAGAACTCATCAGGAATCCAATATTGGATGGGGTACATAAAGGTTAGATCTGAGAGTGGCCAATCCTGTCAAGAGCCTGAAATATTAGGAGAAAATTGGGCATATTGGTGATGAACTTCAAGCAAGAGAAAGGTCCATAACCATGCAGAGGGCCCAGCAGTTGGAAAAATTGTCCAATGCCTGCATAATCCAACCTCATCTAAGCCTACACTGTTTCCTAGGCCCCCAAACCCACAAATATATGATCAGCTAAAGGCTGCCTTGGGCTAAAACCTAGAGAAGAACCTTTTTGTTGACCTAGCTGAGAGGCTAGCCCATGAACTTGGTGTCACTAAATGCTGGGTTTGTAGAGGAGCACTCACGAGTGAACATTGGCTTTATAAGGGAACTTGCCTAGACGCCTTTTATCTCCTCCAGTGGAACCACATGGTGGCTTGCCGCAGAGGATCAACCCCAGAGCTGGGTCCTCTCTTCAGAAGTAGTAGGGGAAGAATGTCTTGGCTGGGTAGGTCCAGGATACACTCGGTGAGTTGAGAAACCCATGTAAAAAAAATGCTATTTTTAAATCATACAGACCTAAACTGGTGGCCCAAGTCTCCTTGCTGGTATTGGGCCAATAATGCTGCAGCAAATGTCCTCATGCTATGGAGGTACCAGCCTCTAAACCAAAAATTAGAAGAAGGAGATGATGCTCTCTGACCCAGCCCTGGGTCCAAGCATCAAAGCGGGGAATGTGGCAGCCTGACCCTGCCTGGCCATTTCCTGCTTGAATGAGTTTTTTCCTGACTGCCTTTCCCCCACCTCAAGGACTCTCCAACTAACATCGGTTTTCTCATAGCTACCTCCTCCACCTCAAGGATTCCCAGCTAACATCAGTTGTTTCATAGCTCGCTAACCAATAAATGTTCTTCCTTATATCTGTAGCTGTGTAGGAATGACAAGACTGCATAAAACTGCCTATTATGTTACAATTGGGGCTCAGCCTTTGGATAACAATCCGCTGAGCTGGTGTAGCTTCCTGCTTATAGTCTCGATGTTCTGTCTCTCTGTTCAAGAATCCCAGTATCGTTAATTTAACATCTGAGAACCAATTAAAACAGTATCATTTTAATTGGTTCTCAGATGTTAAATTAACTTTGCTATCTAGCAATAAATTTCACTCAGTTGTGATATGTAATCTTTCTTATACATTGTTGGACAAGATTTTCTACTATTTTTGTGAGTATTTTGAATCTATATTAGTGAAAAATATTTGTTTGTAGTTTTCCTTTTTGTTCTATTTTTTTTTTTGAGTGTGAAAAGCTGATGGAGAACTTTTTTAAAAAAATTAAATTCATTGAGGTAAAATTGGTTAATAACATTATTTTTAAAAACTGAAGTAATTCAATTAAAAAATGAGCAGAGGACTGGAATAGACATTTCTCCAAAGACGACATACAGATAGCCAACAGACATATGAAAAGAAACTCGACATCACTAATCATCAGGGAAATGCAAATTATAACCACGAAGAAATATCACCTCACACCAGTCAGAATGGCCATCACCAATAAATTTAAAAAAATAAACAAACAAGTGTTGGGGAGAATGTGGAAAAAAGGGAACTCTAGTGCATTGTTGGTGAGTTTGCAAATTGGTGCCACTGCTATGGAAAACAGTATGAAGAATCCTCAAAAGATTAAGAATGGAATTACCATATGATTGAGCAATCCCTCTTTTGGATATCTACCCCCAAATATGAAACATTCTTTATGCATCCCTATGCATTTTTCATGGTGACCGGGACATGGAAACAACCAAAGTGCCCTTCAATAGATGATTGAATAAGGACAATGTGGTACATATATACAGTGGAATATTACTCAGCCATAAAAAAGGATAAAATACTGCCATTTGCAACAACATAGATGGATCTTGAGAATATCATGCTAAGTGAAATAAGTCAGATGAAAAGGACAAAACTGTATATTTGGTTTTTAATATCAGGATAATCCTGGCATCATAAAATGAATTAGGATGTGTTTGTTCTACTACTTTCCACACACACACACAAAATCTGTGTAAAATTGGTATTATTAAAATTTGCACATAGTTTCTCTACATCTTTTTTTGCCAAATCTTACTATTTTTTCATTTATTTAAATTGATTTTTGGCACATATTTATTATTAGCTGCTTTATATTTTTGCCAGAATATTCCATTAAGTCAGCTTTGTAGCGGTTTCTATTAAGTGTCTTTTTCCCATGCAAAGCGAGATTTTATGGTTCTTGGAAAGAAGTTTCTAAGTATATATGAGATATTTTGAATGAATATTCTGTCATAAGTCCCTGGGTTGCAAATTTCTGCCTGCACTTTGTGGACTGTGCCTCCAACGCCAGTGCAGTGTTGATGGGCTTTGCAGCAAGATTTGCACCCACCCAGGTGTGTACTGCCCAGTGACCTGTCTGAGACCTGGGTTGTAGTCTGTCTTTTAGGTCAGTTTTCATAGTCTTTGGTAAGGTAATAAGGACTGGCTCACGCATGCACTGGCTGGTAGGTAGAGAGTCCAGGAGTCAGAAACAGGTTCATGGAGCTTGGCTAAGTTCTTCCCTTTCTGCCATCTGCTTTATAATTTCCAGTTTTGGGGTGCCCCTTTTTGGTCTTCTGGTTGAAAATCTGGCAGGTTAGTTATTAGACGCTTCTGTGCACTTGTGTAACTGTGTCCAGGAGTCTGAAGGTCTGGAGGGAAAAATCATAATAAACTTGTCATCTGTTTGTTGTTATTTTTATTCTGGTTGTCACCAAACTGGCTACCACTATTTACATTTACAGTCTTTGGACAGCTCCTCTGGGCTTTCTGTCCAGATATAACAGCAACATTCAGTGGAAGACACAGGGTAGGGTGTGCTGCTGCATTGTCTCCAGCGCTAGAGCGTTCCATTCAGACTCGGAATTTAGGACTAGGAAGAGTGCACAGACATATGTACTCTTGGTGTTTTTAAATTGTGTTTGTCCCATGTGGCTTATGGCTATAAATGCAGAGCACTTTGTTATACACTCTGAACTCTTTCTATTTCTCCATCCAGTTTAATAAACAACAGAATGAGCCAGACAGTGACGTGCATCCAGGTGATGGTCATTAAGAGTGAGGGCAAGAGGCGAAAATGAGGGCTGCCGACAACAGGGCTATGCCCTGTGAAGCTGTCATTCCGAGGGCAGCAAGTGGGCTCATTCTCTTTAGTAGAATGGGTAGATCTGCTCAAGAAATGTCACCAGCTAGATCGGTCTCTCGAGTGATATTCCCTTACCCGTTTTCAGACCTTCAGAGATGATGAGAGATTTTGGAATTCAACTTTGCTTTATAAATGAGGTAAATAAAAGGTGGAGAGACATGTTTCAGTCCACATAGCTCATTCTCTTCCCAGTGAGGAACAGAAACATGCCTTCTGGAGGCCTGGTCTTGCTGTCTTTCCCACCAGCAAAGCTGAGCTGCCTCCAGGCCCCACGATGCTGCCGGTGCAGTGGCATCCAAGGGATGACGGCCCACGGGAGCGTTGCCACTGAGGCAGGCAGTCTTCGCCTCTGCATGGACCTTATCTTACCTTTTAAAACTAAGAATGCAGGCACCATCTCCACGTTTCATTTTCTCACCGGTAAAAGAACTTCACCAATTTTTCTTCGAATTTCAAAGTCATTGACCTTTTGACTATAGGCTATTCACATAATTTTAGAAAGTAGGTGCAACAATCTGACCAGGTTTTTCTTATTATCATTAACACTTCATTCTTAGTGATTTTTATCATATTGCAGATTCTCTGCTGGAAATATTCCTTTTGAATTTTTTGGACATTTACTCTTACTTAGTTACTTAAGAAGTTTATTAATTCATTCTCATCAAACAGGAGCTACATAATAATTTTGTTGTAATTAAATGGTTTTACATTCTCCAAAGGGACTTGTGGATGAGGAGGGCTAGACATAGAGACCATATCTGGTCCTGAGAGGGAATGCGACCGACTCTCAGAGGAAGCTGGGGATAGACATCGAAGGGTGAGAACTGAGCATAGCTGATTTATCCATGGTCAGAGCGCTTCTCATTGGAAGAGTCTGGAACTAAGTCCAAAACCACTTAGGACCAATGCCGGTTCCTTTTCTTTCCCACCATTGGATGAAGATGTAATCACTTCTTTTAATTAAATGGTAAATAAATAGCTTAGAATAGTGCCTAAGACAGAAAAGGCTGCACAACCATTAGGTGTACAAAATAAATACTACATTGTTTTCTAGTAAATAGCAGAGAATTAAGAGTGTTTACGTTGCTTGCTAATTAGTATTTATTTACAAGCACAGCTTCCTCTTTCTTATTTAACGACCCACTCTTGCCAATTTCTATGACCTTCTTCAAGATCCAACTAAAAATTTATCTCCTTTCACCATTGTTTCAGTCAGACTATGATTATATTCTCTTCATTATTTCAGCAGTATGGACCAAGTTTACAAAACATAATTCGCTTTTTTGGCAATCTCTTGTACTCGATGCCAATGACTGGGCAGAGCATGAATTTCGTATGCTGAGCACTGACAAGGTGCTGAGTACTGAGCAAGGTCGAAAGCTCGTTGACTTAACTGAGTTTGTACCTTTTATATCCCCCCCATAAATGCAATGTAACCTTCTCAAATGCAAGGAATACAAGTACAAATACTATGGAGATACTGGTCAAATTATTTTGTGATTCCAGGTAAAGGGCTGTCAGTCTTTTGTAATTACCCAGTTCATACTCAGGAGGAATTCTTCCTGTTTTCTCTCATTTGTGAGTCTGAGTCACTTAGTGATCCGTCTGATGTGAAGTAATGTTTATACTACTTGGCTTCCTCCATAAAAAGCCTTTGACAGCTGTTTCCTTTGAGATATCCCTATACCTCTAGGAACAGAAGGAGACCAAGGAATCAGGCAACCCAATGGCATACACAACTTAAACCTTTACGAAGAAATCTGTAGGGCCTTGATGAAAATTTTCTAGCAATTTGAAAAGCTTTAAAATTTCCTCCAGTGTAATGTGTGAAAGGAACACTGGGCTAGGGCAGTGCTGGTAGAGTTTTGTCACCTGGCTTTCTGTGATCACGGTGAGCTCACTGTATCTTGTAACACCTGTCAAACACACTTGATTCCTCCTTGGTCAGAGTTTCAGAGAAAGTTCATGTCTCTTCCTGCCTCACTTTCAGGTTACATTTGCAAAGTGGTATTAATCCAGTGTCAGCACTGAACTGGTCAGACAGTTCAATCATGTAACTAGTCTGTCCATTTTCATCTTTGTTCCATAGATATTTGCTGTTTTAACAAAAACAAGGTTTCCCAGTTAACATGTCATCATTTTTTCAGTTCATACTCAGGAGGAATGCGAAGTTACCCACGCCTTATGCAAAGTTACCCACGCCTGCTTCTCCAACACTAACTTTAGGAAGAACCTTTGGGTACATCTGCTCAGGTTACACTAGATGGTGCTACAAAATGATTTCTTTATGTGCTGATGCTACTAGCTACAAATTAAATTCATTGCTTTTATTTACATAGCAATTATTTTAAAAAATGCTTTGTCCAATGTATAGCATGTTATGAAATTCTACCTTACATGATTTTACAGGTTTTTTATTCCCAAGAGGACAATAGAGCAGAGCATTTTTTTGATCAGAGTAATGACTTATATTTATTTTGGCCACCTCTAGTTGAGGATAGCTATTTAAAGGGTTCAGTGTCTCTTTTTGCCCTTTGATTATTTTTTTTTGTTTTAGTATCTATGGGCCAATTACACCTATCTTCTACCTTGTCTGCTTTCTATTCATTATGTCTCCAGGTTTCTCCTCTAAAACTGGAACCAGGACGTGGTTTTGTGTTTTTTGTTGTTATTTTACTTTTTAACATTATTATTTTTATTTTTTCTTATTGAGATATAATTGAAATTAGTTTGGGGTGTACGATATAATGATTTGATATAAGTATATATTATGAAATGATTACCACAATAAGCTTAGTAAACATCCACTACCATGCATAGTTACAAATTTTTTTTCCTATGATGAGAACTTTTAAGCCCAACTGTTTTAGCAACTTTCAAATAGGTAGGAGAGTATTGTTAACTACAGTGAATGCACTATATAGTATGTCCCGAGGACTTATTTCTCTTATGAAATTACGTAATTCTTGTTTATTCTTTTCTTCAATTATAGTCAACATTCAATATTGTTTTATATTAATTTCAGGTGTACAACACAGTGATTAGACATTTATATAATTTATGAACTGATCCCTGCAATTAGCCAGTACCCACCTGGTGCTATACACAGTTATTACAATATTATTGACCATATTCCTTGTGCTGTACTTCACATCGCTGTGACTGTTTTTTAACTGTCAATTTGTACTTGTTAATACCTTCACCTTTTTTTACTCAGTCCCCCAACCCCACTTCCATCTGGCAACCATCAATTTGTTCTCCGTATCTAGGAGTTTGTTTCTGTTTTGTTTGTTTATTTATTTTGTTTTTTAGATTCTACATATAAGTGAGATCATATGGTATTTTTCTTTTTCTGTCTGACTTATTTCACTTAGCATGATAATCTCAAATTCCACCCATGTTGTCGCAAATGACATTATTTTACTTTTTCTATGGCGGAGTAACATTCCATTGTATATATGTATCAATTCTTTATCCAATAATCTACTGACGGACACTAAGGTTGCTTCCATATCTTGGCTATTGTGAATAATGCTACAATGAACACAGGGGTGCATATATCTTCTCAAATTAATGTTTTAGATATCTTCAGAGAAATACGCAGAAGTAGGATTGCAGGATCATATAGTAATTCTATTCTTAATTTGTTTGAGGAACCTCCACACTGTTTTTCATAGTGGCTGCACCCATTCGCAATCCCACCAACAGAGTGCGAGAGTGGAACCAGGACATTGTTACAATAGAGAAGTGGAATGGGTAACAGGCTGTTGTAGTCTGCCAATGTAGCAGGATGAACAGGAGGTCAGCTACTGGCTTATCGTAGTCCAGAAATCTTCAAGATCTCGGTGAGGATGAGGGCCGTGGGCCGTGGGCCCCGAACCTGGTACAGGCCAGTTTGAGGGCATGATACTGCTGCACTGATGGGGGAGTGTTACCTGCAAAGGTTTGCTGGCTGATGTGCCATTTGAGATCATGAGCTTCTGGAGCAATGTCCCATAATACCAGTGCTTTTGTAAGTTTAGCATAACCCAATGAGTCTTAAATTTTTAGAATTATTTTGTTATTTTTTCCTAATATATATTCTGACTTTCATTAAAACATGAGTGCCCTTAAAAACCAGTATTTAAAGGACTGCTCTGGAAAGCACTGTGATACAGCCCTTAATGTCTCCTTGTACGATGCAACTATTCCTCGTGACTTACACTCGGGTCCTGGGATATGCGGTTCTACGTCCCAGACATTGTGTGGGGGTTCCAGGCCTGGTTGTAGTCTCACAGACCTGACTGGTAGGCTAGCACTGCAGCAGGTCATCGATGAGGCCTACGGTCAGGCAAAGGTACTTCGCAGGTGTGTGCCGAATTTCTAGATCTCCTCACAATTTTCTCAACAGTTATTGTCTCCATTTGAACATAAATTTCAAAAAACTCAGGAGTGTTCAGAACAACCCATGCAAACTGACGTGGCATTCAGGAGCCTAGTCCATGAGCAAATCAAGTATTGTTACCCTGTTCTATGGAGAAGAAATGGAGGGGTAGAGGGCTAAAATCCATTTGGGGGCCTTCCAAACAGATGTGATTGCTGCGTCATTTGGACTTGCAGCTCTGCCTCCAGCACCCCATCCGTGAGAGCAAGTGTCTGGGGCCCTGCACTGCCACAGCCGGCCTTTCAGAAACTGTCATCTAGGAAATGTTCAGGTCACTCCCTTCAGACACTGTACTTCTCCTGAGTTCACAAAGGTCCCTCCTCCCATTTAATTCACCCATCCTATTTTCTACACCATCATCACTATTAAAATATGCTGCCACTTGCTATGATAGAATGAAAATATCAGACCATGAACCAGATGGAAGCCAAGGGCCACTGGATGAGGCAGCCAGATGGAAAGAGAAAATAATGAGGGCACGTGAGAGAGATAAATCTTCTTAAATGTTTGCCAAAGTGGTTGTGTAAAGGCCCTTCCCCTGTGCGATGCTTGTGGCAGAGATCCCCAGGCACTGCGGTAAGTTTGTAAGAGCACCCTTATAGCACTGATTAGCTACGAACTGGAGTGGTAATGACATAAGGACTCTGCCTGATGAGACTGCTGTAGACCCAACCACTTTTTGTATTTGTGGACTCATTTTCAGGTGACCCAGCAGTGGCTGGACTCAGGAAGTCTATTTCTACTGACCAAACCCGCTTGGTTGACAAGACTGAATGCCGTTTATCAGCAGAGGGGAAAAGGCCCCAAGTAGGGCCAGAGTACTGTCACTCAGGGCAAGGTACTCGGGCCAGGGGCAGGGACGCGAGGACAATGGAGCAGGTGGAGGGGGTGAGGACTGTTAGATGACACAAAGTGTACACTATGCCCATGACCTCCAAGGCATCTAACACATATTTGCCACCCGCAATAAGGACCCCACACCAGTGAGGTGGGGCTACTTTGTTCTTGCATTTTCTGAAAATGCACATGGGGATCCTTAAGCTTCCATGTCTCTTTTCTAAATTCCGTGGAGACTGGTGGTGTGACCCTGCTGACGTCATGGATTTGATGTAGCATCTTGAGATGCCAGGCGCTGACAGGGGCAGAGAGGCTAGCAAAGGCGTGGGCAAGTGCTAAATGATGAGTGAGAGGCTGGGTCCCAGATTGGGGCCCTTTCAGATACAGACACATATCAAATGCCTGTCACGATGCACATTTTAAACACCTCACAGTTTTATGTGTCCACTATACCTTGCCTAAGCTGGAATTATATATATTTTATACAAATAATATTAATATATATGCTTTAAAAATCTGGAAGAAGTACAAAAATAGTATATACAAGAAGTTATTAAAAATTATCTATGAGTGAATGTGATTATGGAATTTTTTGTCTTTGATTTTTTATTTTTTTTGTAACAAACATGTATTACTCTTATGATAAGAGTTGTTTTTAAGTAACTAAGTAACAAAATAAAAGGCCCTGTCTTTAGGGGGCCATTCTTCAGCAAATAAAAAAAATAAGATAGCTGTTTCTTTGTGTGGTGATTATGACTGCGAGTTAGGTTTCATTATAATTATGAGAGCCGATTTTAATTGAAGCTATTTTTTCCACAAATTTTAAGGGGAAATTATCAGTAAGCAGAGAAATAGATCAGAGTTAGTAGATTCTGACAAAAGGGTTTGCTTTTTTTTTTTTTCAAAATACTTCTGATTATATCGATGAAAGCTTTTTCGAATTTTTTTTTTAATTTTATTTTTTAGAGCTCGATTCAGTTCTCTCAGTTAACCAGATTAGAGGCAATTGCGGCAAAAGTTATAGCTTTCATTGCTATACAGCCAAATGTTTTTCTTAACACCTTGCCCTGCAATTCCAGACAACCAGCAGGCAAGATGGCCAGTTAAACAGTGTGGGTGATGCAGTGAAACACCTCACTTTGGGGACAAAAGAAGGTACAAGATTTTCCACAAGGGGCGGCACGCATTAACCTTTCCAAGTAGATCTGTTCAGCCAAGCGTACTGGAGAGGCGAGGAGGTCGCTGGCAACTCATCGTGCTGGCTTCTCTGACCCCGGAAGCTGGAGATGGCGCTGTTTTTTGTCAGCACAGATTTCCGTTTCCTGGCCATCCGTGCAGTTCAAGCATTACCTCCTCTCGGTGCTGGACCCGCGACTGCACAGGCCTACACGCCCCTTCCTCACCCACAGCTCCTTCTCAGATGCAAGCCGACCCTGGGGACACGAAAGCCATCGCTTGTGTGCGTCCTGTCATCGACTGTCGCCCTCTTGTCCCTGGGGACACAGGCTGCATCCTTCTCCCAGCCACAGCCTGTGACTGCTCTGTGGCCCTCTGCATCCCGGTGCATGGCCACCGCGCACCCGCAGCTGTGCTCAGGGGGATTGCCAGCCCCATCCTGCTGTCCCCACGGATGGTGTCCCACCACTTTGCGTGCGAGGTGCCGACCGTCACCTGGGTTTCCTACGTCGCTACCCGCTGAGTCTTAGACCTGGCCTTCTTTCTGGCCATCCCCTCATTCTTGCACCTCTCGCCCCTACTCCAGTGTCCCACACCAGGGTCCCACACCAGGGTCCAGTCTGCAGCGGTAGCCCCAGCCTCATGTCTGCGACCCCACGGAGGTGCTGTCCCTTTCCATTCCACATCACTTGCATGCACATGCAGCCTGGGACATGGAGAGCCAGGCCCAGGGTGAGGGCCTGTGTCCCCTCTCTGCATTCCTTCATCCACACATGAGAAAAGAAGGTGCGACAGCTGTGGGGCAGGTTTTCGGGAAGGGGTTCACTGATGGAGGCAGCCTCACCACTGGCGCTCTCTGCCAGAGGGCCACTGTGCTCCGACCCGGAGCCTATGCAACCTCACATGCTGAAGGCTGGGGCAGTGGTCTCTCTCCCCTCCACCCTGCACTCAAGAACTTGTACGTTGCTTCTAGGTGGACGGACTTTCTGTGCGTCCAAAGTGACAGAGTTAGTGACAAAAGATAATATGCTGATGGAAAGATTGGCTGCTTCCCCTTTTCTCAGTGGGTTTTTCAGAAAGATAATGATTTCTTTGCAGCTAACTTGTGACTCTGACCCCAGAGAGCTGTGCTGTGGGTGTTATCTGAGACACAGGAGAAGGCACCATGGCAGGAAGATTTGTGTGTGTGTGTGTGTGTGTGTGTGTGTGTGTGTGTGTGTGTGTGTGTGTGTGTGTGTGTGTGTGGCAGTGGGGGTATTTTTGTTACCAGCTCCACTCGGTGTACTCTTTAGTTCTGAGTTTTCTAGACTCCCACAGAGATGACACTTTCTTCTTCCTGTCTGCCTTCTTCTGTCTTCTGCAAGTAATTTGAAACTGCTTCACTCAGAGAACTATTCCTTTTTAGTTTCAGGTCATGTGCTACTTACTGATTATGAAATCAATTTAATGGATGCAACAAGCATTTAAAAGTGAGTTTGGTTAGCATGAAATTAAATATAAAATTTGAGAGAGGTTTATACCCAGAAAGGTGAGTCCGTTGTGTATGTGTGTCAAATGTGTTTCTTAGAGCTAAGTGTGGATACAGATGTTGATGGTCACTGCCTCAAGAGTCTCTGCTGGAATGATATAAGCAGGCAGCATGTCTGCTCTGAGAAAACATTAGGAATGCAATTGCTAGTTCAAGAACAGAGGGTCATAGAAGGAGAACAATGGTGGTATGGCACGTGGCCTGGAAGAAAGTGGGGGGCAGGAAGGTCACTCCATTCAAGCATGGGTGCGTCTGCTAGGGTGAACGATAACGGTGACGATGACATGATGCTAATTATGTTGAAAGAGAAACTATTTCATCAACTCATATTTCCACCTTTTGACAATTCTTAAGTAGTAACGATTCAAGATTTAATGGCAAATCATAGTTTACTTTACATTACTTCTTTCTTAGAATTTATAGTAGAAAGCGAAAATGAAAATCTTCGATTACGTTGTAAAAATTAACAAAATTTTCACTATTTCCAGAAACTAATTAGTCTCTGTGATGGTGAACTTCATACATCAACTTGGCTGGGTCACAGTGCCCAGGCATTTGGTCAAACACCAATCTGGAATATAAAGGCATTTTTAAGACTAGACTAACATTTAAATCAGTAGAATTTAAGTAAAGCAGATTGTCCTCTGTCACATGGATGGGCCTTGTCCAATCAATAGAAGGTCTTAAGAGAAAAGACTGAGGTCCACAGAGAGGAGGGCATTCTGCCTTTAGATTGCCTTTTAACACTAGCTATAATTTCAACTCTTCTCTAGGTCTCCAGGTGGCCCTGCAGATTTTAAACTCACCGTCCCCGAAAACTTCATAAGCCAATTCTTTAAAATTTCTCTCTCTATCTTCTATCATTGCTTTATCTATCTATAATCTATCTATATGTTTGCATCCTACTGAGTCTATTTTTCTGAAGAACACTGACAAATACAGTCACTATTAATATTTTCCAAAAAGTAATAGGAAATTATGTCTCAGTCAACTTTTGTGTTTTACTTATTTTTATGATGTTAAAATTTTTGGATTCTTACTCAGTTTTCGTATTTATTTTCTTATGTTCAAATAGCAATTTTCTTGATCAAGGTAAGCTTTGCTTTTATTTTCAATTCAGACTTTCTCATTGGATTATTAGAATTTTGAAAATGTGGGTATTACATAAAATGAAGAGTGCAAGTTTATGTCTGCACTATTTTATTTTCTGATTTTTCCAAGTAAAAGGAAGTTTGCTCCATCTTTCTGTACTTGCATCTTGTACATTTATACTTGCATCTACTAATCATTTTAAGCCACAAGTTTAGGTCTGTGTACTTTTCTGGGCAGCCTCTGGCTTAGCATCACCTGAATTCAGTGTGGGTGTATATAAACAACTGTTAGAACAAAGGTTTATACTATGTTGAAATAACTTAGAATTATTTATCTACTTTATTTCAGTTTGTTTTTGGCAAAGAAACAACTCTATAGGCACATTTCTACCTGTCCAGAGAATCCACACGATTTCTACATACCTGAAATATTAATTATAATAAGATTGGTTAAGGTTGTAAGCATTTTCAACTGTTTTTGAAAAATATAATTAGTTAGTGGACGCAAATGATTTTCTATAATAAATATTCTAACAAATGCAGCTTCCCTTAGCTAACATACAATCAACCTTGAGGAAGTAAATATTAAAATCTCTGTATTTTGCCAAAAAGTTCTTAAAAGATTTTCAGTAAGTAGACAGAAATTGTTCTCCATTATGATAAAACATAGAACTAGAATAGCTGAATAACTTTATGCAGCTATACTCTAAACATACCCTCGGCTTTCTAAACAAAAGGACGTCTGCATGCAGTCTTTGTCCTTCACAAACACTTGTGTGCAGTCTTCTCAAAGTTCACATTAACTTTGATTCCAGCTTGTAGACATGGCTGCAGGTAGAATTTTAATGAGGAATAATAATTCTATTTTATATGACTACATCACTCTTTATCTTTTGTTTCTTTTTCCTTAATATCTAGAACCTGACCTAAATATTGTCTAATTTGGTGTGACGATTATCATAAAGATGCTGATAGCTGTTGCTGCTGCTGACATTGTGATTAATAACCCTTTTATATTTGGGACCACATATGTTCTTCTGTTTCTTTCTTGGTCGCCCAAATCTTACCATATCCTGGTCCCTGTGATAAAGGAACCCAAGGGCTATGGGAAAGTGGACGCCAGAGTGCATGAGATGCTGATGTGTGTGATCCAAGCAGGGATCCAGGTGGTCTTTTCCAGAGACTGAGAGGGAGCTGCTGGTGGTCACATCTGAGCTCACACTTCAGAGACAGAGTTAACTGCCAACTGATAGAACAACAGTTATCGTTTGTCAGTAGTCCTTGCTCTGTGGTTGCAGCTCTCAGCCTCCTATAGCAGAGATGCCCCTGCCGCCTGTATCAACTTTATCTTTTGAGCCACTCTCTTGTTGGTCTCTGTTACTGCAGGGCACCTTATACCGTAAATAGCAATCAAAGCCTAGATGAAGAACAATTTCCTGAGGGAATAATCACTACTGTTTATGGTGTTTTCACTGCCATGCACTGTCTTGTTGTTTCATTCTCTGCAGTGACCATGTGAGGCTGATGCTATTTCCCCACAGATAAAGAGAGGGGGCTCAGAAAGGCAGGTTTGTGGACTGAGGACACATAGCCACCCAGTGAGATGCCGGGTCTCACAGCACGCATTACCTGACCTAATGGGACACCCGCAAACCCTGTGCTCTGCATCCCTCCATCACTATCCACACAGAGGTCTTGGTCCTGAAAAAATGTGAACTCTCCTGAAGTAAATTCATAAACACAGTGCAACATCAATCAAAGTCCCAATATGGTATTGTTTTGGATTAGTAGGAGGGAATTCATTGTGACATATGATCTGGTAAAGCAAAACATGTTGATAGCCATGAAAATTCTAAATTTGAAAAATAGAATAATGATTGATGCCTTGTTCTAATAGATGACAAAGTATCTTATAAATCTACAGTTACTAAGAGTATGTTACTTATACAGAAATGAATAAATATCGAAAAAAACAGAATTGTTTTTTGTTTATTTCTCAAATGTGTGT
>NW_024349798.1:18085258-18085639 GCF_902729225.1 Pteropus medius | reverse complement strand
TTGAATAAACATTTGGAAAACATTAACTCTCTCTCTCACAAACAGCACAATTGAAATGGATTAAAAAACTAAGCATAAAATAGCAAATCATAAAGCAAGAACATAAATGTAATCTTT
This sequence comes from Pteropus medius, assembly GCF_902729225.1. Taxonomy (NCBI): domain Eukaryota; kingdom Metazoa; phylum Chordata; class Mammalia; order Chiroptera; family Pteropodidae; genus Pteropus; species Pteropus medius. The sequence continues at coordinate 18,085,522 of NW_024349798.1, read as the reverse complement.
GAATTAGGAGATAACTCCAGACACCAACGCAGAGAATCATGTCCTTCCCCTCGTCAAAGTAATCTGAAAATATAAAACTCAGTGTTCATTCAGAGTCTAGGAGACTCTTATTACCTAACCTCAGGTACCTGTCAGACCTCAGTCCCCCCTACTTCACCTTACCCCACCCTCACACTGAGATCTTTCTCCTTCAAAGCCTTTGCACTGGCTACTCTTTCCCAGGCGTGTGTCTCATGTCTCTGCCCTACTTTCCTCAGGAAGAGC
>NW_024349798.1:18084304-18084846 GCF_902729225.1 Pteropus medius | reverse complement strand
CATGAAAATAAGAAAAAAATCATTGAAGAAACACAAACAGTCCCAAAACATTTCAGAAACTGCCAAACTCACTATTGATCAAATAAATTGATAATTAGGTACGACTGACAAAGAGTAAAATATTCTATAACATCCAGTGTTAGTGAACTTGTGAGACTATATGCCTTGCCACACATTGCTGATTAAAAGTCCAAATTTATTGTTTCTGAGGGGAAATTTAAAGATGTCCATATAATAGAAATATCATTAGCTTCTCCTAGAACTAGTAGTGAAGTTCATAAGATTTCAATACATGTGCGTTCAATGTAGCTTCATTTGCACTAGTGAAAATGGGAAAATGTCCATGATAATTAGGTTTTCAGTCCATAGGTGCACAACATAGGTTGCCCTGAAAATACACCTATAATGTATTCAGGGGACAAAATGCCAGGAAGTTCTGAGTCTGCCCTTCTCTGGACTGGTTTCTCAGTTCTTGCATTCCTCTCTTGGAGTGAGGAGTTTGCCATGCTTGTATCTTTTACGCTTTGTATTTCTGATGCCAT
>NW_024349798.1:18081835-18084293 GCF_902729225.1 Pteropus medius | reverse complement strand
TTAGTGAACTTGTGAGACTATATGCCTTGCCACACATTGCTGATTAAAAGTCCAAATTTATTGTTTCTGAGGGGAAATTTAAAGATGTCCATATAATAGAAAAATCATTAGCTTCAATATCTAAGACCCATCTCCTAGAACTAGTAGTGAAGTTCATAAGATTTCAATACATGTGCGTTCAATGTAGCTTCATTTGCAATAGTGAAAATGGGAAAATGTCCATGATAATTAGGTTTTCAGTCCATAGGTGCACAACATAGGTTGCCCTGAAAATACACCTATAATGTATTCAGGGGACAAAATGCCAGGAAGTTCTGAGTCTGCCCTTCTCTGGACTGGTTTCTCAGTTCTTGCATTCCTCTCTTGGAGTGAGGAGTTTGCCATGCTTGTATCTTTTACGCTTTGTATTTCTGATGCCATTTGGCTCCCAACACTTCATTCATTGTTCTGTGTCAAGCTGGAAGACAAATTGTTGTGTGCTGAGGTTGAGGAGAGTTCCTTAGTCTGCCGTCATCAAGGCAGAGACTGCCTGGTGCAGGTCTATGACCCTAAAGAACAGGATAAGGGCAAAGATGAATTTGGCCATGACCAAGGAAAGTTGGGTGGTGCTTTGTCCAGTGGGGGCCAGGGAGCCATGTTTAATTGTGACATTGTGATATAAGAAATATATATATATATAGTCTTCATCCACAGTCCCTGGTTCCTGGCATATAACTCCCCAAACCCTTATAATTCCAAAGTAATTAGATTAGAGCAATAATCTTTTATATTTATTTTTTTTGCCTATGGTTCCTGAAACAGCTTTAGAGCAATAAAGATGAAATAGATGTTGTTTGTTATTCATAAGAAAGTCTTCTCAACCACATCTGAGTTTATGTTAATGAGGTGATTTTGGAAGGCCCTTAGATAAGCACCACATGTGGTTAGTTGCCACAAGGGACCCGCCCTGTGGTTAGAGATTTGGGACTCCAAGCTCATCCTTCCCCAACCTCTGGGGAGACAAGAGGATCTGGAGGTTGAATCTATTACCAACAGCTAATAATTTCATCAGTCCTGCCTATGTAACTTTGGGTGAACGCACAATGCAATGTACATATGACGTACTATTGATTGAATTGCACAATTGAAACCTGTATAATTTTATTAAAAATGTCACCCCAATAAATTTAATTGAAAAAGGAATACCCATAAAAACTCAAAAGAAAGGGGTTCAGGGAGCTCCTGGGTTGGTGAGTGGGAACCTGTCCAGGAGCAGTTTGTACTCCTGAGTTATAGCCGGTGGTCAGAAGCACAAGTGACACTTGAACTTGTGAGTGGCATCTCACGAGAAGGCCTTGTGTGGAACCGAGCCCTTCCTCTAGGGGCTGGATCTCTGCAGGTTGGTGGTGGGCACATTGAGTTAAACGGTAACAGCCAGCTGCTCTTGGAGACTTGGTAGTGGGAGAAAACACCCCCAAAGAAACACATCTGAGACGAGTTCCCTGAGAGATGGAAGGAACCCCTGGCATCTCTGTGGCCCATATGGCTTCATTTCCAGGCCATGTGTGTTTGCGTTCAGCACGTTTCTCATGGTGGGCAGCATGAGAGGAGAGCCTGAAGGGTCCTGAGTGACCCAGGGCACATTTGCATCCATGAAGGTGTTGTGGAAAAATCCTCGAAGCTCCAAAACCCAGTCCAACGAAAAACCAAGCAGCAACTCGGAGAGAAGGAGAATTCAAATTTATTACGCGTGGTCCCAGAGGAGCTAGTGCTCTGAAGATCTGGGCGGTGTGCTCAGCGGCAGCAGCATTCCTTATAGGCAAAGATTTTACACAAGCTGATTGGTCAGTTTGAACTTGAACCTTCACAAAGGGCAGGAGTTGCTATGGGTTACAGGCAGTTCAAACAGGAACTTAGGTAATACATCTGTTATCTAGACAGGACGTTCCAAGGGGAGGGTGAGTCTTCAGTTGATTTTGAGACCACCCTGCCCTTTGGCCTATGCAGCAAGCATGTTTACAGAATTAGACGACTTTTTACAGAATTAGACAACTTTTTACAAGAGCTGATTACAAGGTTAATCATTTGAGTGGAAAATTCCTGAAATTTCCTCTTTAAGGGGACATTGAGTCCGTGAGCAAAGCGTTGCCACAAGGGGGCAGGAAGGACAGGCATGGCAGTAGAGCCCAGAAGATTCTTGTGCTCTGGGCACAGATGGGGCCCAAACCCGAAGGCAGGCTGTCAGTTTGCAATACGACCTTGACACAGCTTTCTTCCTCTCGCTTCAACTCTAGGACTTACACCCAAATAGAGGGGTTCACTCTGTTCATGCAGATGCCTCCTCACTCTTCCTCAGGCTGCACTGCCTTCTGGTGCTTCTGTTGGAGAGTCCTCAAAAGTTCTATTGGACATGGAACTCCTGGTGCTTCTCCAGTTTTGCTTGGGCACCAATCTGAAGCACAAATCACACTTCAAGGGT
>NW_024349798.1:17907105-18079592 GCF_902729225.1 Pteropus medius | reverse complement strand
CTCTCAAGGACTCTAACTATTTTAGTGGATTTGAAATTTCTAGCACTGAAGAAAAAAAAAATGCTTCTATTGGAAAACACAGATGCTAAAAGGGAAAGAAAAGGTTTTTCTCACCCCTCTTAGTTCCCCGGCTGGGTCTGACAAAGACAGATTAATGGAGAAAAAGCAGGCAAATTTTACTGAATTTTTTTTGTGTACTGGGCACCTTCACGAGAGAATGAAAACTTGAAGAAGTGACCAGAGCAGGAAGTTTTTATGTCTTTTAAATAAAGAAGCAATAATTTTGTGAGAGATTGACAAGACTGCGGGGTTTGGGCTGGGCTAGTAGACAGCAAGGTGACTGGGAGGTCAGGGCCAGTTTAACAGGGCTGTTAGCTCTCAGTTCCCATCTCTGGTGATAAGGGTGTGTCTTCCTCCTGATGCAGGGAGGGCACCTTCCACATGGTGAGGGCTTCCTGCTTCTGCCCCCTCCCAGATTCCTTTAGCCTGGGCCTTTAATGTGCCCAGGTGCCATGTTTTGAGTAATATTCCAAACCCCATCACTAGCTATGTAATTCCTTTAAATTAGAAGCAAGAACTGCCACTTGGTTGATTTGGGCTTGCTCTGCCTCTAAATCAGCAGACAAAAAAGGAGGCCATTCTGTCAGCTGGGGTGATCAATCTGATTACAACTGAGAACTTGGATTGCTGTCATAGAATGTCACAAGGAGAAGCACCTTGGCAGGAGAACTCCCATTACGACCTTGCTCAGTAGTCCTGGACAACAGGAAAACACAATTGCCCCTTCAAGGCCTCAGATCTCACATGAATTTAAAAAAATGAAGGTGTAGTTTTCTCCACCAAGTGAAGAATTCTTGCACATCCCGGATTCTGGAGGAAGGTCAGGGAAACATGGATTGTGGGGTGGAGGAGGCAGCCATGAAGAAAGCTAAGTAAGAGCAGAGGGGACAGTACAGCTGTGTTTTATGTTAAAGTGTTGCCCTCCTTCTGTCTCCTTAGTTTACATTGAAAACACTGGTGGCGGATATTTTACATCTTGATGAGCTTATCCCCGATAAACTGACATCACTTAGTGAAATGGTGGCTGATGGGAGTTTTAAGGTCTTGGACTTGGAGATGTGAACTGTCACCTAAATTAAGGACAAGGGGGAGACTGAGGGCCGTGAAGTGAAGCCCTTGCCCCTGTGGGTTCACTCTCTACTTTCTCCAACATGCCCTATGCCCCCCACATGGACTGCACCAGCAGGCCATGAACCTTTAGCTAGTGGTTGTGTTCGGCCAGTGCGTGTAGTGCCATGGGGCAGGGAGAGTGGGGTTGAGTGAGATCACATGCTGGTCTCCATTTTAAGTGCAGCATCTGGGTGTTTCTATCCCAGAAATCATAGCTCCTACTAGGTCCCTCTACACACAGCCCTTCTGCCTTCAGGTCCCCCTGGTACCAGCCCGGGTCAGTATACTGCCCCTCCAGTTCCCCAAGGGTCTGATCAAACTTTAGGTGTTTTTTTTTTTATTAAACATTATTCAAATGACCTACTTTGACATCTGTTTCCCAGTGGAAACACGATTAAAGCAACAGTTCTGTAGCTGATGGCCAAGGCTGACGATAAACCCGGGTTCTCTGGCCAAATATCTAGACTCATTTCCACCCTACCTCACAGCAAGGTGAGATAGCAGGTGTCAGGTTAGCTGGAGGGCAGTTTTGGTTTACATTATCTTACTAACTCAAAGCAAAAGAGTACACACCCTTTTGGAGGGGGAGGTAGGATTCTGTGTTCCTGGTCTGATACCTGGGAATGTTTTATAGAGAAGTGTAGGGTGACACAATATGAAATAGAGAACTGATGAAAACAAACAGGTAGGATACAATGTTTGGTATGCAGGTGGATTTCATTTTTTCGGAGATCTGTTTCTCTGTTAATGTGTGGGCAATGTTGGTAAAAAATGAAAATTATTATACTATTTGCCCCAGTAATATGTATTTTAGGGAGTATCTTAAAGAAATAATTCAATACAAGAAAGAAACCTACACATTTCACATAATATAGCAAAAAGTAAAATAAAAATAGCCTGAATGTCTACAAATAAAAATAGTTGGAAGCAAAAGTATATCCACTGATTGGAATGTTATGTAATACTTTCAGAAACATTATGAAGACCACGCTGATGTGACCTTTTTATGTCATTTAATAAAGAAAATACTCTAGAAACAGCAGAGCACTCTGAAATTTACTGCCTGGGTTAAAACATGAGCATCCTTGCATCCACAGTTTGCTAATTTGAGCCTCGGTTTCTTCAATTATAAAACAGGGATAAAGATGGTATCCAATGGATTTATTGTGGAAATTAAATAAGTGAAATCGAATAAGTTTCCTAGAAATGTAGCTAGCAACACTAAATACTCACTACATCAGATCTGATTTTTGTTATTCTTAGTAGCAAAAGAAATAGAAAGTTATGCCTGTGCTTTGCTAACCCCCACGTCAACGAACAAACATCTAGGAATTTGGCACATGTAAAATAATATGTAAAATAATCAGTTTTGGGTAGAAAGTGGGTAATTTCAGGTTTCATATATTTTTAGTAATCTTATTTTTACACTAAACACATACATGTATTAATCATTGGACCTCATTTTCTACAGACTTAATTTTCATTAGAAAGAAGCTGTCTAAGAAGTTAATAGTTGATAAAGCTGATAATTTGTCAACCTCAATACTTTATGTGTTTATCCAAGAACCAAGTCTCTCAGTATCTGCTAGTATCAATCAAAAGAGCAGTCTGAGAATATAAATGTGACGTTTAGGGAAAAGTGGAGGAAATTTTCTGGAGGGAGGAATTTGGAGGAAACAAAAGACCACTTAAGAATAACCACGTAAATTATTGTTGCAAAAAGATAATTATTTTTGCCCCCAACTCCCAATGTAAATCTCAAAGACAAACAAATGCTATTTTTCCTTTCTGGTCAGAATTTCCTCTCTGATCATAATTTTTTCATCTCTAAAATCAACTTACAACACTGTTTTGAGTTTTAAATCAACAAAGCCAGTGATTGCTCTGTGAAAATAACTTCCTGGTCTTCGGGTGGTGGTGTATGCTTGTTTTAATAATCTGCAGAAGTAGATCTCCTTTTAAGAATTCACAAATGCTTGGATGTATGAAGAAGTAAGCAAATATACTACTGAGTAAATGAAAAAGATATCCCTACATTTCCTGAAAATGAAAGTTCTGGAGCTGAATAGGAAAATTGCTGGTTTGGTAGTTATAGATGACTGTTATTGATGAAATCTCTAATTTTCTGTCAATCCAACTTAAAGTTTTACTCTTAAGACTTTTCTGTCTTTAGATTCCTCTTTCTAAAGGGGTATGAACTGCTTTTATACATAACACTTTTGACATCAAATGTGAGAGATTTTCCCACACCAATAGCCAATTCTCCAAGTCTCCAGATACCTGGTGGGTATCCTACAATTCAATTCACTCTGACACAGATACCCAGAATTAGCACACACCACATGTTAAAGGGCCCAGGGCCACGGACCACGCTCAGTCAGAAGGCATTGCAAGTCCCAGGTTGCCACCACACTTATAATCAACCAGGTATAAATTAGGGGCTTCCAGGACCCCTTCCTCAGTTTCAATAATTCACTAGAATGACTCACAGAACTTGGGGGAACATTTAAATTTGCTGATTCATTATAATGGATACAAATGAATAGTCAAAAGAGTAGGTACCAAAGGAGGGAGGAAGATGGCGGACTAGGTAAAAGCAAGGTTCTTTTCCTCCCAGGTCTGCATTGAAATTACAATGAAATTATAAAATAATCAACATGGAGAATCACCTGAAGTCCAGCTGATTGTTACACCTACGTCTGATAATATAAAGGAGCCACATCGAAGCCAGTAGGAGGGGCAAAGTCACAAATTGGGCTGGACCTGCACCCGTGGACGGTAGAGGATCACTGGGAGGAACAGCGAGGCTGCAGAGGCTTTCTTGAAGGAGAGGGGGTTCCTGGCCTCATTTGGGTGCTCCCCAGTCCAGAGTCCCAGCCCAGGGAAGAGAAGATTTCAATCACCCACTGTAAAAACCAGAGGGGATTCCAGCTGTCTCGGTGAGAAGGAAGGAGACTGAAACCCTAGATGCCCCTTTGAAGGGCCCTTGCATAGGCTTTCTGACCTGCGGACACTCACCCGGGACATCGGCGGTGGGTCAGAGGCTGTTCTGCAGGTTTAGGGTACTGAAGCTTGGGGTGTGCCATCCTAGCAGCTGGAAGAATATGCGAGGAGCAGGGGGCAGATGCAACATAGCTTTATTCAGGCATAGCAAGACACAGCAAGGCACAGGCACAGCTCCAGTTCCCCAGCCTGCACAGGCGGGCTGTTCTTATAACAAGGTGCACAATAGTGGCTTAAGGACAGGTACTATAATCAATCACAATTACAGGTTGTATAGGACACTATATAGGGCCACCTGGGATGCTGTAGCTAAGGTTGCCCAGAAACTTCACGGCTTTCTGGGAGGGAGCCTGACTGCACCCATTTTGTTTATTAATCCCGTCACCCAACACTCCACCCCTTCAGAATTCCTCCTTTATCTAGCTGTGGGTTTTGTTGATAACCATGATGATAGGGCGGACCCTAGTACCCACATCCCACAGCAACAATATAGGGAGAAATAGCTTGTCACTAAGACACGTGCCCCTACCCCAAGGACAGCAAGGACTCATTACCATGTAGAGGAGAGATTGGCTCACCACTCCTGTAGGGGGTCACCAGTTAGTTGTTGGATGGCCTGTATCTTTTGGTTTAGCCCTCCTAAGGCTTGGTAATAGTTTTCTTATTGTCTGGGATGTATACACGGCATTGGGTGTAGAGGATCGCACAAGTTCCTTCTTGAGCTGCCGTTAAGATGTCTAAAGCCATCCAGTTCTGCAGCACCACCTTTCTTATTCGGTTTACTTCATCGGTGAGCAGACTCAAGGCAGTATGGGTCTGATTCAGAGCCCGAGCTGTGTGGGTGGCCAAAGCAGTGACTTGTGTTTCAACTACAATGTCACCTGCAGCAGGCAGAAAAATGGCCAAGGGATAAAACCACCAAGGTGTTTGTTTCATGCAAGTATGGTGGGCCGTTTGGGCAAAGTCTTCTATACTTGGGCAGGGAGATATGGCCATCCCCAAACATCCAGTCCACCTGGCTGGTACATATGGCCACCCATGGTTCCCACACACGCATAGACTACTGGGGGATAGGGGAAAAGTGGAGACCAGCCCCTGATGTTTCAATCCCATCCACCAGTGTGTTGGGGAAGTAACAACTGTTACATAGCACACAACCACCGAGGCACCGTGCCCAGAGGGCGGGCACCATTTGGCCTCTAAATACAATAGGGGACCATTCTCTTTATCTCTACTCCCTCACTCATTAACCAGTTCCACCCAGTGTACATAGAATACCCCAGCTATGGCTGGCTGTGGTTGTGTCAATTCTTCATCATGCTATCCACTTATTGTCAAGCATCCTTCCATCCAGGGGCTACAGGACCTCACTCAGGGCATCCCATGCTGTTTGGTTGGCAGCATATATAGACCAGGGCAATTCCGCAGAAGCACTGGAAGGGAAGTCCGTGCACACCCTGCAGTCAGAGATATTGGCGACTGTGGTGTAGGTGTGTGCCCAATCCACCACAGTATTGGCACACACTTGCCTAAAGGCAGAAGAAGAGAGAAGAGAGCGGAATCAGGAGCGGTAAGTCTCTTCCTGTTGGCAAAATACAGGCCAACGTCTTATCCTTGGAGAGGACAGTAGCCACCACAGGTGGCCACCCAGGTGGTGGTACCATACTGTCTCCCTTTGTTTCTGCATCTGGCTGGGACACATGTCAGAGTACCGGAGAGCTCATTATAGGCCAGAGAGAGAGAACAAATGTGACCTTTAGAATGCTTTCAAGTTGTTCATTTCCAAAAGTTCCCAGGTACTTGACAATCACTTTTGATGGCCAGCTGGCTGTCACCCAGGTTGTGACTGTCAAGTTAGCCGACAAGCCTTTTCGCCAGGGAGCAATCAGACCAAGCCACCGTCAGTGTGGGGCTTGTATCTTCCATGGCCAAGACGATTGTCTTTTCTCCTCTGCTTGCAGGCAGGTGGGAAAAGGCAGAAACTCATGCTTAGGTTTTAACAATACCTCAGATGTGGTAATCTGTAATTGGATGGGTGCTGCAAACCGGTGCAGCAGAGCTTCTACTGGGGCTGGTCCTCCGGCCCAAAGTTTCTTGTTCAGACTCCTTATCACTTCCTATAACCGAGTGGTCCATGCCCTCAAACCCAGTGGGGTAGTAGAGACCCACAAGCGTCTCTTCAACAACCCATTATAATGTTCAATCATTCCTGTAGCCTGGGGATTGTAAGGAGTATGAGAATGCCAGTGGATATCCATCCATTTGGCCCAGGCTTGGACTTCATGTCCTATAAAATGGGTGTCCCTATCACTTTCAATGACTAGAGGTCTACCATCAAAGGCACGCAAGTGTGTCAGCTCTGTAATAGTGTGCCTCTGGTCAGCGGCCGCAAAATGCCAGACTAAAAGCAATCCAGTAGCGGTGTCAATAGCAGTGAGTACATACACTGCACCCTGGGCCTTTGGCAATGGCCCAATGTAATCTACTTACCATCACGTCAGAAGGGGATACCCTCTGGGCACTTGCCCAAACTCCTGTTGACATTGTCGGGGATTTGGAGGGTCCTATGCACAGATGCGGCAGCATTCACAAGAATCCTGTACCTGAGCCCATGTAATCGATATGTCCCATTGTTTTCTCACAGATCACATGGTCTTAGCTCCCTCATATTACAACCATCGATGCAAACAGTGGGCTACATTTGTAGCGGGGGGCCCTTCTAGCCACCTCACTTTGGCTAGAGCATCTGTTTCATCATTCCCTGGAGACACTAATGTGGCATGTCCAGTGACGTGATAGACAGTAACATCTCTGTCTTGACCTAAGTCCCATAAATCTTGCCATGTGGTTTGTCCCCACAGGGGTCAGTGTCCTATCATCCACTGTTGCCACTTCTGAATGGAGAGCCACAGGGGTAGGCCCTTAAAGACAGTCTAGCTGTCTGTGCAGATTGTCAGAGGGCCATCTTCATGCGTTATCACCATTCATATGGCCCTAAGTTCTGCTCATTGGCTGCTTTGCCCTGCACTCCTATAGATATCCACCTTGTAGTGGACCCTTGACTTGAGCTGTCAGTATACCAAGCATTGTCTGGAACAGGGGGCTTCTCCTCTTTAAATGGAGATAGCTCAATGTCTATAGGCTCTTGTTGTGGAATCTCTGTACCAGTCATAAACTCTATGAGTCCTAAGACCTGTTACAGTTCAGTTGTTGGTGGGCTGGTTGCTAACACACTTCTCTGCTCTAAGTTTGCACCCCATTTGGTTTGGGTTGGTATCTGTGCTACTCCAGTCTTGGGGGAACTGATCCAAGTATAGATCCACCCTTATATGGGGTATGTGGTATTTATTACCACCTTGGCAGTCCCAGTGATGGCTTCTGTCTCCTGTAGGGCCATATAGGCAGCAGCTAATTGCTTCTCTATCAGTAGTACCTGCTCTCTGGTCTCTTCCAGAGCTGAGACCAAAACCCAATAGGTACTTGGCTCCGCTCGGAGCGCTGCCAGAACCCCCAGCCATAGCCCTCCTGGGACTTCTGTGTACATCCAATTCAAATGGCCATCCAAGGTCAATGACTCTCAGAGCCTGCGCCTGCTGTACAATTCTTTTGGTTCCCAAAAAGGCCTTTTTCATTCCAATATCACATAGCTCCCTTTTTCACTAAGGCGTAAAGGGGTGGGCCATTTGCACCAAATGGAGTATGAAGGTCCTCCAATTCCCTAGCAAGCCCACATAACTCTGTAGTTCTTTTACTGTTGTCAGGTGTGGAAAGGCCTGGATTTTATCAATCACTGCCTCAGGAATAACTTTCATCTTACCCGACTAGATAACACCCACGAATTTGACAGATAAGCCAGGGCCCTGTATCTTGGCATCATTCATGGCTCAGGCATATGTTTTCAAGTGTCACCCTAGTGCCGGGTGGCTTGCTCTAAATCTGAAAGGGAAGCAGAGGTTAACATGATATCATCAATATAATGGAACAACACGACAGGCAGCAGACAATGCTATTCAGCCAAGTGCTTTGCACCAAACCATGACAGATGGTTGGGTTATGCAGGTATTCCTGGAGCAGCACCAGGAATGTCCATTGTCATCCTTTCCACGTGAAAGCAAATTGCTTCTGACTGGTAGGAGCCAAGTCAATGGAGAAAAAGGCGTTAGCCAATTCCACTACATAGTGGCATGTTCCCAGTCGTACTGTTAATCTGTCCATGAGTTCATGGATGGAGGGCACTGCAGCATGCAGTGGTAACATTATTTTGTTCAGTTCATGATAGTCAACAGTCATTCTCCAAGTCCCATCAGGCTTCCAGATAAGCCACAGCGGGGCATTGAAAGGGTGTACTATCTGTGCCTTTTCTAATTCCTGAATAGTAGTCCTAATCTTTACATGGCCTCCTGGTAGGCAATATTGCTTGACATTCACCACACTCCATAGGGTCAGCACTTCTTGGTCTTGCTGAGATGTGGGACTTCTGTGGGAACATGCAAACCGTTACCAAAGTTGCAGCAAGACTGAGGCTGTATTAACCCTGCCCCACCCTACGCACAAATTTCCCCAGGCGGTCCATTGACAGAGAACTGCCACAGCCCTTCCCATTCACACAGGCAACAAACTTTGGCTAGCACAGGGAGGGCACTACATGGAAATTAGTTGCAATAGTGTGTCCGGGGGACCCAGGGGTCTGTGAGACCACCCCAGACTGCAGTTGGTCTCACTGTGATCTGTGACTACAGGGGGAATGCCCAGGCACAGAATATGCAGCAAAACTGAGGCTGTACTGGCCTGATGGCACTTGTCTCCCTGAAATACCACTTCACCCAAGCCACAAAGTGCCTGCAGCCCATTGACAAGCAGTTCCCGTGCCATGCTTGGCTCTGGGATTGTGCAGCCTGCACAGGCGATAGACCTTGGCCAGGGCAGTAAGTGCATTTCAGGGAAAACAGTGTGGGCAGACCACTGCTGCCTGTACGAGCTGCAGTATCTCTTGAAGGGATTGCAGGGGTCTGTATTGGCTTGATGGCTCTTGACTCCTTGAGCTCCTGCCCCATCCAATACACAAACTGCCCACCACACGTTGATGGGTTGCTTGCCTTCATTTCCTTTAGCTTATTTTCTGAAGTTTCCTCCTGTTGTTTCATTTATGGTATGTTTCTTTGTTTTCTCATTGTATTCGCCTCTCTGTGTCCATTTCTATGTGTCAGGAATATTTGTTTCATCTGTCAGCCTCAGCCAAATGGCCTAATGTGGAAGGTGTCCTGTGTGGCCCAGTGGTGCACTCTCCCTGATCCCTATGCCAGGGGCTCTGGACGTGATCTTTTTGTGGATTGTGCATGATCTTCTGTTTTTGTCCAGCTTTTCTTGTTTGTAGATCAGTGGATGGGATTAACACTCAGGCTGACTAATTGTGGAAATTGGCTGCACCCATAGGGTAAGAGTTGCTGTGTGGGGGCTGACTCCACTGAGTGGAATTTGTCCTAACAGGCTTGTGTACTTGTCGCAACCACACTTTGTGTTTATCGCTAATGGGGTTAGTCAGGAGTTGCTCTGCTGTGGTCTGGTGCCAGCCTCTGGATGCGTTCGTTTTGTAGCCCCTTGCTTGTGACTCCCTCATAGGCCAAGGTCAGCTGCTGCTTTTGGTTGCTCAGAGATACCCAGTGAGAACTACAAAGTGATCCACAGATGGTTGTTGCCTATGTTGGATCTATAGGTAAGTGGAAGAGGCAGCAGTCAGTTATCCCCTGTTTCTGACCTATGGCAGTTTAGCAGAGGGACCAGTGCTCATTCTGGTCTGATACTACCTGTCAGTTGCCCCTAAGTCTCTGAAACTGGAAGAGCCTCTGGATAATATGCATATTGGGTGGTGCAGGAACCCCGAGGGTCTCCTGGATCTATTAGTAAATTTTCCCTCACCACTGCAGTGTTAGTTTACATGCCAATGCTGTCTCTGTGGCTCTTGTACAAATGTCCAATCATTGCAAGGTCATCTGCTGCCCACCTTGTGCATGAATGCACCACCTCAGGGCAGAGGCAGCTGCCTATCAGGTACTCCTATGATGCAGATATTTTTACTCTTCATGTTGTCCCAGAGGTCTCTTAAACTATCCTAATTTTTAAAAAAAATTCTCTTTTCTTTTTGTTGTTCTGATTGGGGATATTCTGCTACCTTGTCTTCCAATTTGCTTATTCGATCTTCTCCTTTGTCCAATCTACTGTTGAATCCTTCTAGTGTATTTATTTCGGTTATTGTATTCTTCATTTCTGTCTGGTTCTTTTTTATGGTTTCTATGTCCTTTATCATGCTTACTATTTCTCTCTTGATGTTCTCATTGCTTTCATCTTTATGACCATTATTTTGAACTGTCTCTAGTAGGTTCAAAATAATGGTCATAAGGATGCTCAACAAATTTATGGGAAGAGAGAGAGCAAGGGATTAAGAATCTGTTAGAAGAAATAATGACAGAAAATTTTCCTACCCTGGCAAAGGAATTAGACATACAAGTTCAGGAAGCACAAAGAGTTCCAAAAAAGAGAAATTCAAACAGACCTACACCAAGACACACCATATTTGAGATGTCAAAGTTCAAAGATAAAGAGAGAATCTTAAAAGCCACGAGAGAAACACAGCTGGTTACTTACAAGGGTACCACCATAAGAATGGCTGCTAATTTTTCAATGGAAACTTTGCAAGCCAGAAGGTGTAGCAGCCTGACCCTGCCTAACCATTTCCTGCTCGAACGAGTTAGTTCCTGACTACACTCCCCACCCTTCCCCAGGACTCTCCAGCTGAAGCAGCAGTCCAAAAACCCACTTAAACAATTAAGCCAGTTTCCTTATAGTTTGGCAGCCAATCGATGTTCTCCTTATGTTCTCCTTCCTTATCTGGAATATCCATAGCTAGGTAGGAATGTAGAAGTACAAGATTGTATAAAACCGCCCACCATGTTACAATCGGGGCTCAGCATTTGGATAAGAATCCGCTGAGCCAGTGCCAGCATCAATAAATGCTGCTTCCTGCTTATAGCCTTGGTGTCCTACTGCTCCGTTCAAGAATCCTGCAACAAAAGGACTATCAAGAAATATTCAAAGTTATGAAAAACAAGAATCTACAACCATGAATACTCTACCCAGCAAGGATTTCAATTAAAATGGAAGGTGAGATGAAGAGCAACTCTGACAGGAAAAAGCTTTTTTTACTTCTGTAAAAAGAGAAGGGAGTAACAAAAGAAAATAGAAATAAAAAAATGCAAATAATAAACTGGCAGTAACTAAGTATCTATCAGTAATCACTTTCTTTCCCCCCCCTTTTTAATTTCCCCCTACCCTCACTTCCACCTCTGACCTACGATGTTGCCATCTCCCCTTAAGACATGGATCTCTGAAGATGGGGCATTTCCTCCCACACACTCACGGCACGTGCCAGGGGCCTGGTCTGTGGCTCCACCTGGGGCGCAAACCCAGGACCTTCTGCATGTAAAGCAGATGTGCTAATTACTAGATTATGGAGCCATCCCCAGTAATCACTTTCAATGTAAATGGGTTAAATGTTCCAATCAAAAGACATAGGGTAAATGAAAGGATAAGAAAACAATATCCATGCATATGCTGTCTACAAGAACCCATTTCAGATCAAATGACACTCACAGACTGAAAGTAAAGGGATGGAAAAAGATATTTCATGCAAATGGAAATGAAAAAAAAAACTGGGGTAGCAATACCTATATCAGACAAAATAGGCTTTAAAACAAAGTCTATAATAAGAGACAAAAAAGGGCATTACTTAATGATAAAGGATCAATAAATCAGGAGGACATAACCCTAGTAAACATATATGCATCCAACATAGGAGCACCTCCGTGCATAAAGCAATTATTGACTAACATAAAAGGAGAAATTAATAATAATACACTCATAGTAAGAGATTTTAACACCCCATTGACACCAATGGACAGATTTTCCAGGCAAAGAATCAACAAGGAAACAATGGGCCTAAAAGACACACTAGAACAGATGGATTTAATAGATATTTTCAGAGAATTTTATACCAAAGCAGAAAAATATACATTCTTCTCAAGTGCACATGGAATATTTTCTAGGATAGACCACATGTTAGGACAGAAGACAAGTCTCAATAAATTTAAGAAGATTGAAATCATATCAACTGTCTTCTCTGATCACAATGGTATGAAACTAGAAATCAACTACAAGAAAAAAACTGGAAAATACACAAACACATCGAGGCTAAATAACATGCTACTAAACAGTGACTGGGTTAACAATGAAATCAAAAGATATCTAGAGACAAATGAAAATGAAAACACAACAACTCAAAATCTGTGGAACACAGCAAAAACAATCTTAAGAGGGAAATAACATTGCAATACAGGCCTACCTCAAGAAACAAGAAAAAGCTCAAATAAACAATTTAACCTTACACTTAAAAGAACTAGAAAAACAACAGGAAACAAAGCCCAAAGTGAATAGGAGGAAATAATAAATAATAAAGAAATGATAAAGAGCAGAGAGAAAATAAATGAAATAGAGTCTAGAAAAACAATACAAAAGATTAATGAAACCAAGAGCTTATTCTTTGAAAAGATAAACAAAATTGACAGATCCTTAGCCAGATTCATCAAGGAAAAAAGAGAGAGGACTCAAATCAATAAAATCAGAAATGAAAGAGGAGAAATAACTATGGACTCCACAGAAATACTAAGGATCATAAGAAAATACTACAAATTGATCATTTGAAAATATAACAAATTGGACAATCTGGAGGAAATGAACACATTCCCAGAAACATACAATCTCCCAAGACTGAGTCAAAAAGAAACAGAAAATCTGAACCAAATGATTACCACCAATGAAATAGAATCAGTAATGAAAAATTTCCCCAAATTCAAAAGTCCTGGACCAGATGGCTTCATAGACGAATTTTACCAAATATTCAAAGAATTAACACCTATTCTTCTCAAATTATTCCAAAAAGTTCAAGAAGAGAGAAGTCTCTCTAACTCCTTTTATGAGGTCACCATTACCTTGATTCTAAAACCAGACAAAGACATTACAAAAAAAGAAAACTATAGGCCAATATTTCTAACGAACATTGATGCAAAAATCTTCAACAAAATATTAGCAAACCAAATTCAGAAATACATTAAAAATGTCATACACCATGATCAAGTTGGATTTTTTCCTGGGATGCAAGGTTGGTACAATATCCTCAAATCAATTAGTGTGATACACCACATTAACAAATAATAACAAAGATAAAAACCATATGATCATATCATAGATGCATAAAAAGTGTTTGAAAAAATTCGGCATCCATTTAGCTTAAAAACTCTCAGCAAAATGGGAATAGAAGGACCTTACCTCAACATAATAAAAGCCATATATGACAAAACCACAGCTAACATCATATTTAATGGAGAAAAGCTAACAGCATTTTCCTTAAGATCAGGAACAAGACAAGGATGCCCATTTTCACCACTCCTCTTCAACGTTGTATTGGAAGTCAGCCACAACAATAAGACAAGAAAGAGAAATAAAAAGCATCTGAATTGGAAAGGAAGAAGTAAAACTCTTGTTATTTGCTGATGATATGATACCTATATAGAGAGAACCCTAAAGATTCCACCAAAAAACTGTTAGAACAGATCAATGAATTCAGTTAAATAGCAGGTAACAAAATAAATATTCAGAAGTCAGTGGCATTTTTATGCACAAATAATGAACTTTCAGAAAGAGAAATTAAGAAAACAATCTCATTTACAATTGCATCGAAAACTATTAAATACCTGGGAATCAAATTAACCAAGAAGATAGAAGACTTGTATTCAGAAACTTATAAGTCATTGAAAAAAGAAATTGAAGAAGATACAAATAAATGGAAGCATATACCATGTTCATGGGTAAGAAGAATCAACATCGTTAAAATGACTATGCTACCCAAAGCAATCTATAGATTCAATGCAATCCCTATCAAAATACCAATGGCATTTTTCAGAGAGCTAGAACGAATAATCCTAAAATTTATATGGAGCCACAAAAAACCCTGAATAGCCATGGCAATCTTGAGAAAGAACAAAGTTGGAGGTATCACACTAGCTGATATCAAACTATACTACAGGTCTACAGTAATTAAAACAGCATGTTACTGGCATAAAAATAGATACATTGATCAATGGAACAGAATAGAGAGCCTAGAAATAAATCCATGCCTACATGCTCATTTAATATATGATAAAGGAGGTAGGAATATATAATGTGGTAAAGACAGTCTCTTCAATAAGTGGTGTTGGGAAAATTGGACAGATACATGCAAAAAAAAAAAAAGAAAAAGAAAAAGAAAGAAACTGGACCACTTCTTACACCATATACAAGAATAGACTCAAAATAGATTAAAGACTTAAGTATAAGACTTGAAATCATAAAACTTCTAGAAGAAAACATAGGCAGTAAACTCTCTGATATTACTAACAGTAATTTCTTTTCAGATATATCTCCCCAGGCAAGAGAAACAAAAGAAAAAATAAATAAATGAGACTACATCAAACTAAAAAGTTTTTGCACAGCAAAAGAAACCATCAACAAAACAAAAAGACAACTGACTGATTCAGAGAAGTTATTCGTTAATGATACATCTAATAAGAGATTAATATCCAAAATATATAAAGAACTCATACAATTCAACAATAACTAAAACAAACAATCCAATTAAAAAATGGGCAAAAGACCAACAGATCTTCTCCAGAGAGGAAATACAGATGGCCAATAGATATATGAAAAGATGCTCAAGGTCACTAATAATCAGAGGAATGCACATTAAAACCACATTGAGATATCACCTCATATGTGTCAGAATGGCTATCATCAATAAATCAAAGAACAACAAATGCTGGCAAGGATGTGGAGAAAAGGGAACCCTTATACACTGTTGGTGAGGTTTCTCAAAAAATTAATAGATATACTTTTTGACACAGCAATTGCAGTTCTGGGTATTTATCCAAGGAAAACCAAAACAATAATTCATAAAAATCTATGCACCCCAATATTCATGGCGGCACAATTTACAAAAGTCAAGATACGGAAGTAACCTAAATGCCCATCAACAGATAATTATATAAAGAAGTTATGATTCATAGATACAATGGAATATTACTCAGTCATTAAAAAAAAATGAAATCCTACCATTTGCAATGACATAGATGGACCTAGAGGTTATTATGATGAGTGAAATGTCAGACAGAAAGATAAATATCATATGATTTCACTTATATGCGGAATCTAAGGAACAAAACGAACAAACTAATCAAAAACAGACTCACAAATGTAGTGGACAATTTGGTGACAGACAAAGGGGAAGGGGAATTTGGGGGATGGGAGAATGGGGTGAATGGTTAAAGAAGTAAAAATCTGTAGTTGATAGAAGGTCATGGAGCTGAGGAACAAGGCATAAGGAATGTAGTTAGCATTAATATATTGGCTAGGTGGAAAACCAGAGGAGAGAAGGAACAATTAGGGGGATCATTTTATAAACTATATAAATGTCTAACTGATGTACTATATACTTGAAACTAATTAAAATTAAACAACAAAAAAGAAGAGGTACCTGGCTGGGGTGAGGGCTGGAAGGGTCGCTAGTGCAGGAACTTCTGTCCCTCTAGAATTTGAGGCATAACACAATCCCAGCCTGGAAGCTCTTCAAACACCATAATTTAGGAGGTTTATGGAGGTTTCATTAATTAGGTGTGATTGACTAAATCACTGGCCACTGGTGGTTGAACTCAACCTCTGGTCCCTCTCCCCTCCCCAAAAGTCAGGGTGAAGCTGAAAGTCCCAACCTTCTCATCACCTGGTTGGCTTCCTAGCTAACCAGCCCCCATCCCAAAGCTCTCCAGGGGCCCCACTTTGATTTACTCCCTTGGCATTAACCAGGTTGAAGTGGGCTTGTTATGAATAATAAAGACACTCCTCTCATCCATATCACTCAACAAAAGCCAAGGGTCCTAGGAGACTGTGCCTGGAACCAGACCAAAGACCAAATACACATATTTTCATTGTATTACAAATGGTTATAGGCAAAATGACAAATGTGTCTATGGATAGATAAATCAAGACTTAGATCTCAGAGTAAACCTTAATATCTTTGTAATAACCAATCTTTATGAGGTTAATAATATTTACCTCCCTAGTCATTACAAATATTGGAAGAAAATGTAAAAGACTTCATATAGATTAGGCACCTTCAATGCCAGTTATTATTATGAAAAATTAAGAAAATAATATAACAGTTAACATAACTAGCATATATTACATAACAATATGAACAACTAACAAACTATATGATTATTCATAAAAAATGAAATGAGAAAATACTTTCTCTTTGCCTTGGCCTGAAAATAGTGTGTGAGCACATTCATTTTAATGTAGGAGGAGGCAAGAGAACTAAATGTTAAGTCAGCTACATTCAGAAACTGTAACATGCTGACCAGCCCTATAGCCAGGCCAGGAGGACACCTACAGAACAAAGATTTCTGCTGGATTACGAACAACCCATTCCCCACACCTGTGAAGGGGAAACAGGAAAACAGAGTCTTTAAGTGGCACCCTACCCAAATAAAATCATTCATTCCCTATGGCTAAAACCACTGGTGTGTGTGGGGGGGCTGATGGGGAGATTTATGGATTAAAGGCTGGGAACTGCCAGCAGGCCTTTCACGCTACATATTCTTACCTTTTCACACTACATACTCTTCCCCTTCCTCACTGTATGTCAATATCAAAGGAAATAGGAACTATAGAATGACATAAACTGAATTCCCTGAACACTCAGGGTCCCTCTCAGTGCCTTCACTCTGTCTCTCTCACTGTCCTCATCTCTCTATTATCTCTGTCCCTCTGAGTTCCTCTCAAGGTCCCTCTCACCCTCTGCCTCTGAGAGGAGACCACACTCTGTCTGTGGGGTGTTACCCCTTCTCCAATAAATTCTCCTTTTGACTCTAACTTTGGCCTTTGTGTTGATTCTTTCCACACTCTCTGCCAAAGGACACTCTTCTTTTCTCTGTGCAGGGCTTGGTCCCTCTCCCCCAACTCGGGGAAATTTGCCCATCCTGCATCACTAAGACACAACAGCCAGGAGGACACACTAGGTGGGCCTCAGCCAGTGGGAGATATAAAACTGGGCCTTCCCCCCATAACTAATGGTTTTCTGTGGTTTCCAGAGGTTGACCTGGAGTTTGGGACGATGCTTGTGGTGACACTGACATCCAGGAAGGAGAGGTGGGAGAGAAAGAAACACTCAGGGGTATGGAGGAATGAGATCAGAATGGCTGTGCTACTGTCCAAAACTGACATGGGAGGGCGACGATGTGGATGGGTTCCAGCGGGGGCTCTGCAGAGAGGCCGGGCAGGACAGAAGTGGCAACAGCAGTGACACTGCCAAGGCCACGCCCATGTGGCTGGGGGCAGGGGAGAGGCCGCAAGTGAGTAGGGGAGCAGAACACCAGCTGTGCAGGAGCTCTGCCAGTCAGTCTATTGTCAGCGCAAAGTGAGCACAATCCGAGCCCACTCCTCCCCTGATGCACATCACCTCCCTGCAGGCTTATGTGCAGGCTGTGCTGAAAGCCACGGGAGGGTACCTGGCCTCGGGGGAAATGGATACCATGTACACTTCTTGGCACTGATCTTTTATTTGAAATAGTATTAGCAGTAGCAACATCTGGAATCAACCTGACATCTAGAGATGTGGCTTTGCTGGGTGGAGGAGGACACTTCAAGTGCTGGAAGGCGCTCGCCTGAAAACCTGTGGCTTCATAGTGAGCCGCTAGGCAGGGTCATCTGACAGGTGGAGTCACCCAGCACGGAGTCACCTGATACACCTCTGGCATCCGGGATTAGGAAGTTTTTGCTTTGTTACTGAATATATCCAGATTCTTATGACTCCTCGCCACCTCTGCTGCCATTGTTGCGGGATTCTCCAACGGAGAGATGGGACACCAAAGCTATAAGCAGGGAGCAGTGTTATCGATGCTGGCACCAGCTCAGCGGATTCTGATCCAAAGGCTGAGCTCCAGTTGTAATATAACAGGCAGTTTTATACAGTCTTGTCATTTCTACACAGCTACAGATATAAGAAAGAACATTGATTGGTTGGCAAGCTATGAGAAAACTGTTGTTAGCAGGAGAGTTCTTGTGGTGGTGGGAGGGCAGTCAGGAACGAACTCATTCAAGCAGGAAATGGCCATGCAGGGTCAGGCTGCCACACCATCTTCTACCACCTGAATTATTGATTGGATGGATACCTAACTTGCCTCCCTGCTTCACCTTTACTTCCTGCAGAGTATTCAACAAAGCAGCCTGAAGATACATTAGGATATAATATGGTCAAATCCGTCCACTGCTCAGCCTCCACATCGTCGTGGTACAAGTCTTTTTCCCAAGACATCCACACACTCACTTTTAAAAAAAATCTCTTTCAGGTTATTTTTCAAAAGACATCTTTCATTGAGCACCCCTTCCTCTGCTCCACTGTGTTATTTGGCTTGAAAACCCTCCCAGCTCCCTGCTCCCCTTTCCTGCTTTATTTTTATTCACAGTACTTATCACCAGTGAACAAATATGCCGTTGTAACTATGTTTGCTATGTGTCTCATTCTACTAGATCATCATTTCCATGGAGCCAGGGCTTTCTGGCTATTTTGTTTGCTTCTGGGTCCCCAGTGCCTAGTACACAGAACCCCCTTAATCAGTCTCCACTAAGTGAGTATACTGTGATTAGGTCACCAGGATAGCATGTGGTCCTGGAGAGGCAGGATGAGAGCATTATAAAAGCACAGCTGAGGGACACACAGTGCAACTGTCAGTGTCATTCATAGGTGACCCAGATCAATCCTCCTCTTACAAAGGTGTAGGAAAAAACCCTGACCTGGCAGGGACAACGTGAGAAGCCAGAGCCTCCAGAGAGGAAAACGGGCAATCTCAATCTGTCCCAGGCATTCCTGAGAAGTTCTGGGGCCCTTCTTTACAAAAATATTATTTTTTTCTTCTCTGTCTTTTAAAAGGAAGAATAAATTTATTATAATGAGAGTCCATCCAGATGTGAGGAACAGAACAGTTGTAAACTCAGCTGTCAACACTTTTAAAATCCTAGGGAGTGAAATTCATCCATCTCTGTAGCTGGAAGTTGACCAAGTAAAATAAACATGAACACGTGTGCATTTACAGTGTTTTACAACACGCAGTGCTTCCATCTTGTACATGTAGAAATGGGCTCAGACAGTTTCTGTGCAGATGCACCAGCTTCCCTAAGTGAGGGCTGAGGCAGCATCTGACTGCATGGGGGAGCCTGCAGCCCCCACTCTGAGTGAGCATCTGGAGATGGATTGCGACCCCTGCATTGTGGGGGTGGTGGAAATTTGGGGAACTGTAAGCACAGGGCTGGCTTTGTATTACAGGTGTGGATGGGAGAGGTGAATGCGGACAGCTATGTGCACCTAAGTCAGGACACAATACAGTGGCTGCCCCCCGCCCCCCAGAGAGTCACCTTGGGTGAACTGATGAGGACTTGGAAAAATAAAGGCTGAACTGAGAACTACACCATGGGTGGCAGTGCCTCGTCTGTGCAGTTTGTTGATGCACATATGCAGAAAATATATGAATGTCACCAAGACCTGGGACTGTGAGTGAATCATGAGGTAATCATTTAGTAGAATTTTTGAGGAAATAGAGAACTCCGATAATCTAATCTGTTACAGAGATGTTCAGCGGCTTATACAAAGTCCAAGGGCGGCTGAGGCCAAGTGCTGGAACTGCACATGAAGTAGCCAGGGTCTCAGCACAAAAATAACTTTCTCGGTAAAAGAAGAGTTCTACTCAGCAAGAGAGTTACCCAAACGGTCAAAGTAAAAAAAAAAAAAAAATCATTCTCGAAAATGAGACTCCATCCCAAGTCCTGTGACATTATGTCCACGAAAGGTAGCAGCATAGTGACAGTACGGAATTGTTTTGAGTCCAAATTTTGCAAGACAATTATGCAGTCATAAGCTCTACCCCTGACTGTAGGCAACCTGCAAAAACTCCAAAAACCCCCAAAAGAGTAAATAGGATTATTGAAATGGATCACTACTTATCAACCTTAATTGGAATTACAGAAACTCGTGATCCCAGTTTATCTTAAGTACCTTGAAAAACAAACAAATAAACCCAAGAATGCACTTACTGATGGTAAGCTAGCAGCATCATCTCTCTGTACATAGGGTGCAAATATTTTGTTGTTAGTGTACAAGTTTTGAACATACTTGGTTAGATGTATTTCTAATTTTTCATAATACATGTAAATCGGATAATAATGCTATATGCCTTAAATTTATACAGTGATCTTTGCCAATTATTTTTCAATAAAACTAGAGAAAATATTCCTAAGTGTTGCATTTCTTCAGTGCTACTGTACATGGAATTGCTTTCTTTATTACCTCTCAGCTTGTTTATTGCTCGTATATGAAAATACAAATGAATTTTGTGTTTGCTTTAGTACCCTGTAGCTTAAGTGAATTTATCGATTAGCTTCAACAATTTTGTGGATTCTTCAGAATTGCATACATAAAACATGCCATCTGAAAATAGGTGGTTTTACTTCTCTTTTTGCATTTTGGAAATTTTCTAATTTCTTTTGCTTGACTAATTGCTCTAGCTAGAACTTCTAGCACAATATTGAATAGAAATAGTAAAATTAGACATCATTGTACTGTTCCTGGTTTTAGGGAGGAGGCTTTTAGGCTTTCACGACTGAGTGTATGATGTTAACTGTGGGGTTTTATTTATGGCTTTAACCATATTGAGAAAGTTTCTTTTTTGAATTACATTCATTGATTTTCATATGTCGACCCATCCATGCATTTCTGAGATAAATCTCTCTTGGTCTTGGTGTATAATCAAATTTTTAACATGCTGCTGGATTTGATTTGCTAGTATTTTGTTGAGGATATATATGTGTGTGTGTGTATATATGTATCTGTTCATAAGAGTATATTGGTCTTCGATTCTCATTTCTTTGTTAATATCAGGCAGCTGCACACTTTTTTATGCACTATGAGATAACTATCACCTTACTGGATGGTGTTTCTCATTCTTCTAGTGAGGGATCCTAACTGCATGATTAATTTACTCTTCAATGTGTAGTGGAAAGAGGCTTGGAACAGCATCATCTCTAAAAATTCGACCTTCGAAATCAGTCTGACTGGGTTTGTGCATTACAGTCTCTTAACTTTACTTGTCCTCAATTTTTCATACATATTTTAAGAGGTATACAGATATTGTTCTAATACTTAAGCTCTAATAAGGTAAGGTCCGAATTACGATTACATTCCCTATCACCCCAAAACTGTATGCAGTGATGGCTGTGGTGTTGGCAGTATCCGGTAAGACACTGCCTCCCGCTCCTAACTCCTTGTTCTTCTTTCTTCATCAGCAAGTGAATAACTCTGGATCTAATCTGTTAATCAGGGTATAAAATGCTTTTCAGCTTTATTGAGGTATAATTGGCATATAGCATCACGTGAGTTTAAGTCATTCCAGCATGTGTTTTTTCCCAACATCACCAGCTGAGTACATGTCTCACAGTTCAGATACATTCTGATACCATCTATCTGGAGACAGTGTCAGATCCCACAGGCTGAGGGCTGAGTCCCACAGGACTGCTGCCCTTCCACAGGCGACGCCAGCTGCATATCCAGGTTGTCACTTGTGATTCTGACTGACTAGATGAGAGACTCTCACGATCCCATCTTTGGCTTCAGTTAATTGGCTTGAGCAGCTTATGGAGCTCAGGGAAACATTTTACTTACTAAACCACCAGTTTATTATAAAAGGATGTAATTCAGGAGCAGCCAGATGGAGGAGACACACAGGGCAAGGTATATGAGACGGGCGAGGGGCTTCTGTGCCCTCTGAGCCCACCACCCCTTGCACTTCCACATGGTCCCCAACCCTGAGGCTCTCTCTCTGGGCCCCATTTTTTTTGTAGGAGATTATGAAAGTTCCATTCCATAGGCATGATTGTTTGAATCATTAACAATTAAGACTGTCTCAATCTTCAGCCCCTTCCCCTTGTAGAGGTCCAAGGGTGAGACTAAAATCTCCAGCCCTCTAACACAGGGTTGCTCCCCCTGGCACTGCCTCCCCCTGTCCCCTATCCTGGGCTGTCCAGAAGCTATCTCATTAACATAACAGAGACATCTTGTCACAGTGCAGTTAGGGTTCCTCACTAGAAGAGCGAGAAGCGCCGTCCAATAAGGTGGTAGTTATCTCACAGTGCACATAAAAGTGTGCAGCTGTCTGATATTAACATCAAAGACCAATACACTTTTATGAATACATATGTGTGTGTGTGGGGGGGGGGTGTGTGTGTGTGTGTATCTCCCCAGTAGAATACCTACAAACCAAATCCAGCAGCGTGTTAAAAATTAGATTATACACCAGGACCAACAAAAGGCTCTCCTATTTTAGGAAATGCCAAGGGTTTTAGGAGCCCTATGCCAGGAATAGGAACAGAGACCAACTGTGTACTTTTTATTATAAATCACAGCATCATGTTACAGAAGAGAAGGAGTTCGTCCACCCAGCGCAAGCAGTGCCAAACACTGAATGCCAAGAATGGCAGTGGAGAGAGATTGGCTATTTTATTGTGAATAGTGCTGCCCAGGAGAACGTTAAGCTAATGCTCAAAAGCCTGAACTCCTGTTGGTGTGTAGGCCACAGATTCTATGGGGCAGGTTAGGATTTGGGGTTGTGCTGGGAGCTGAGTGGTGGGAGGTGAGAGAAGGGTGATGAGTTGTGTCCTCAGGCCTGGATGACACTTCTGAGGTCTGCTCTGGTGTCCCTCTGTCTGGGCTCATGGGGAAGCAGCTGTGGGTATTTCTAACTTAGGGCTCAGGATCTGGCACATAACTTAGGTCAAGACATTTTCCTTAGCTTGCCAGATGTCCTGACTCTATGACAATTAGTCAGGTCCAGGCCACTGTACTCTGCTGCCTCAGAAGTTGCTGGTTATCGGGAAAGACTGGGTCTCTGAGGGGTGTATTTATAGAGAGATGTGATTTCTAGCACTAGGGTTTAAAACTAAACTCAAAGCCACGAGGACTCTTGGTTGCAATCACAGGTGCATACGTGTTGATTCGATACACTTACCCACTGAAAACGATCACCACCGTCTTTCACACCTCCTCAAGTCACGTAATCATGATTTCTTTTGTGTGGTGAGGACATTTGCGGCTTTTAAGTGTGCATACAGGATTATAACTAGGGTCACTGTGAGAGCCTCTAAGCTTAGTCATCTTCTAACGGGTAGTTTCTACCCTGTGACCAACATCTTATTTCCTCCACTTCTAAGCCCTGATAACCATCATCCTACTCTGTGTTTTCCTGAGTTTAGCAGACAAATGATACAACCTATAAGTGATTCCACACATGTGATATCATACAGCATTTGTCTTTCTCTATCTGACTTATTTCATTTAGCATAATACCTATACGTTTCATCCATGTGGTCACAAATGTCAGGATTTCCTTCTTCTTTGTGGCTGAAAAATATTCCATTGCATGTACATATATATACCACATATATATACCATGTCTTTACTCTCAACTGTTGTCAGACACTCAGGCCGTTTCCACGTTTTGGCTACTGTGAATAATGCTGCAATGAACACAGGGGTGCAGATGTCTCTGTGATTTTGTTGTTATTTCTTTTGGATAAATGACTCAAAGCAAGGTTGCTGGGTCACATGGAGGTTCTAGTTATAGTTTTTTGATGACTTTTCTACTGTTCTCCATGGTGGCTGCACCCATTTACATTCCTGCCAGTAGTGCATGAGGGCTCCCTTTTCTCCACATCCTCGCCAGCACTTGTTATTTGTTGATTTATTGATGACAGCCATTCTGGCAGGTGTGAGGAAGTATCTCATGTGGTTTTGAGTTGAATTTCCAGGATGATTATTGATAGACCTTTTTATTTAGTTGTTGCTATTTGGATGTCTTCTTTGAACAAAAAAGTGTTTATTTGGGTCCTGTAACCATTTTAATAAAGAATAATTACAGTTAGCAGAGGGAAGTCATAAGTAGCACCCTAACCCCACAGGACTGGTATTCTTACAAGAAAAGAAAAAAACCAGGTCCCCTACCCTTAAGCACACACAGAGGGAGTAGTCAAGTGAGACATAACAGGAGGGCAGCTGTCTATAAGTCGGAGAGGCTGTACCAGAATCCAGCCCTGCTAACACCTTTATCTAGGACATCTGGCCTCCAGAATTGTAAGAAAACAAATTTCTGTTGTTTAGGTCCCCCAGTGTGTGGTATTCTGAGTTGGCAGCCTGAGCTGACTAAGACAAAAGGCTAATACAGATCCCAACTCTTCAGAAAGTAAGCGCTACTCTGACTGGGCTCTGCCAGCTCCTCAGGTCGCTGCCTTTCCACCCTACCCTCACTAAGCAGGTAGGACTGACCAGCAAGTCTTGCTGGCTGTGCCTTCAAAATGGGTTACAGTAGCTTGTCATCTTCCTGTCTCTGGGTTATAATAATCTCTCGCGGCTTACTCCTCTTCCTGTCTCTGCCGTAATGATTGTAGTAAAATGTGAGTCAAACTGTGTCCATCTTCCCTGAAAATGCTTCTGTTTTCTGCCTGACCAAGTAACTGCTCAGCTGGCTATAAGGACCTATGAGGTCTGTCCCCACTGGCCATTCCTTTTGTCCATCCACGTCCACTGCTGCTCCCACCCCGTTTCTCACCCTTCCCTATTCCTCCCTTGACTAGCTGTTCCTGAAATGTTCTAGGCTCTCACTTGCCACTTTGCCTTTGTCTTTTCTGATGAATTTGCCTAGAAATGTCACCATTTCCTCAGCTCTGTCCTCATGCTTCACATCAGGAGAAGCTTCCCAGAAGCCTCTACTCAGAAGTGCAGACCCACCCTCTCTCCAGGCACTTTCCAACAACTCCCCAACATGCTAGGTCCCTCTTTCAGGAGATGCCCATGAGGGCGACTGCTTTCCCAGCTCCCAGAACAGCGGCATGTGGGTGCTGCGCGATGCCCATCATGTCACTGTGCTGGACTGCAGGGCAGTGACACCGGAGAGGCAGACAGCCTATGGAAGGAAGCAGGATTTCCTGCTGTGCTGAAAACAAGTAGTCCCTTCGCCTGTGTCTATCCCGGAGTTCAACAAGCCTGTCAGAAGAGACAGCTTGACCATGAAGGTCACTTCACAGGGTAACATATATCAAAACACCAAGTTGCACACCTGAAACATATACAGTTCTTATTTGTCACTCATAACAATAAAGCTAGAGAAAATAAAGAAAAGATACAGTGTCACTTTGAGTCTTGCATTTTTGTCTTTTCTATTCATCTATAATACTTTGCAATCATCACATGACCAAATGCTTGTCAGTTACATATATCTTAAGCTATCATCATCTATAGAAAAAAATCAAGAACTTTGAGAAAGTTCTGATGACTTGTTATATGCTCCATTTCTGTATAGAAGTAATTAAGCTCGAAATATCATCACTGTAAGAGGAACTGGAACTTCAAGAGAAAAAAATAATTTTTATTTTCAAAATGACACAAATATTTTAAGAGATAATTATGTTACCAAGCCTCTTATTTTTTTTATTCATACCTTCCTAAGACTTATGTGGTCATAGTTTTGCCTTAAAATATACTGTTTTACAATTGAAATACTGATTATTAATTTTTACAGAACACACACATACATGTATATGTATGTTTCCTACTGAAGCAATTAAAACAAAAAGAAATGTACTTCATTAGTTAGACAAATGCGTCACATGTTCCCAGTCACTCAGCTTCTCAGGACTCAAGTTTCCATGTATATCGCTAAGCAAAATGATGGCTGTGGCCACGTGACCTGGGCAGAGCATATGCTGTATGCTTCATCAAGGGCTGGGCCACAGATGGTCTTGGCAAGAAAAAAAGTGCTGAGATGTACTAAACTAAACCGCAGAGGCCAGAGAGTGAGAGCAACTGACCAATTAATGCTGCCGGCCAGCCAAAGAAAGACCCTTGGTGCCTGGGTGTTTGCTGGTGCTGTGAGTTGGCCTGCAGGCGCGTATTAGTGCTACCCCACCCCATCACGCTTTGCACCACAGAGTCCGTCAGGCCTCTGCACCAATCCATGCAGTAGGTTTCCTCCTCACAGACTATGCTCATGTTATACAGCTGCCCCGCTTCACAGTGTCCCACCCACCTTGTCTGCAGCCAACAAAAATCCTTTCAGAGCAGCTTCATTTTTCTTCTCCAAACATAAAGTGTAAAAGCACAGGTTAACCAGGACACCCATCAACCAGGACTGCTGGGTGTTCAGACGTCTCAGCCCAGGGCCCGGCCTGCTTTTGCCAGCATTTGGCTCGACAAACACTTTCTTTCGGAAAAGCTTTCGGGACGAATGTTTTTGTCTAATTGTCTCATCACACTCTACGTGGGGTAAGCAATATGTTCCCAAGACAGTTGAAATCGGAGCTCGAACCCCAAACAGAAAGTCAGGCCCCACACAGTGTGGTGCCCACGAACGCAGGAAATGAATGCTGGTTCTGAACCAGCCCCACTGGGACAGAAGTACCCAGTGTAGGGTGTTGGGTTTGGACCCCAGCTGCTTCCTAAAATGGGAAACCTTGAGGTGAATGGTG
The DNA here is from genome assembly GCF_902729225.1 of Pteropus medius. Taxonomy (NCBI): domain Eukaryota; kingdom Metazoa; phylum Chordata; class Mammalia; order Chiroptera; family Pteropodidae; genus Pteropus; species Pteropus medius. The sequence continues at coordinate 18,052,718 of NW_024349798.1, read as the reverse complement.
GCAGGGATTTGTATTTTTAAGACGGCGATGGAATCTTAGAAAAGATGGGAAGACAAACTATTAACTTGTAAACGTGCATGTTGTTGTTTCATATTACATGTAATTTAATATGTTTTAGAAAAAAATGTATGCTAGTATAATATTTTCAGTGTGAAGAAACTCCTTGTAGAGTGCAGTGACCCCAGGGAGGGTGTGTGGGGAAAGCTGGATTAAGGCTTTGGGAGGAAAGGGTTGCACAGAAACCTCCCAAGTGGCTCAGAGAACTCTGGCAGTTTTATTTGATCCACAGAACAGACAGAAAGAAATAGAATTTACCTCCTTGGCACTATATGTTCTGATTTTCCAAATGACTGTATTCACTGCTGTGAGCAGGGGATGGGGTTCAGGCTGCAAGATTTCAGATTTGCTTGCTATGTTTGCTGTAGAAAATTTAAGATCTACTCTCTCAGCTGATTTCAGGTATACAGTACAGTATTATGAACTGTAAACACCACATGTACACACATCCCCAGAACTTAGTCATCTCAGAACTGAAAGCTTGTACCTTTGTTTTTCAGTTAGCTCTGATGCCAGTTAAGCCTCCTACTTATGCCAGTGATGGAGAAATGATAATGTCACACAGCCACCTCTCAGCCAAGAATGTCTCCTCTTACACATCCCTTCCAGACACACAGCCAGACTCGATGCTTGAGGAAACGAGCTTCACGCAGACGTAGCTGCATGGGCTCTGTGTGCTCAGATATATACCCCACACACGCAGCCCTGCTGCTGGCCCAGCATCTGGGCTGAACTGCAATGTTCAGGAGCCAACTGTGATTCGCTCTGTCTGTAGAACTCCAGAAGCACACTTTTTAATGCCTCAGACCCTATCAGAACACTGTAATGCCTTGGGGAAAACAAGAGAACATCATTAGGCTCAGTTAGTTATCTGATCGCTTTGCTGAAGTGGCAAGGTTTTTATTAAATGAACTGAAGTTTTAAGTAAGAATGTTGAGAAGCTGCCATACTGTTTCCACAGTGGCTGCTCCAACTCATGTTCACACCAAAACTGCTTTCTTTTTTCCACATCTTCGCCAGCACTTGTTAGCTCATCTTTTTAATGATAACCGTTCTGACAGGTGTGAAGTGATACCTCATTATAGTTTTATTTTTATTTCTCTGATGGCTAGTGATGTTGAGCACCTTTTCATATACCTGTTGCCAATACCTGTACTACCCTTTTCATTGCACTTTTATTCACAATAATCAAGATATGAAAACATCTAAGTGTCTGTCAACAAATGAGTGGACAAAGAAAATGTGTTCATATATGCAATGAAATATTATTCAGCTATACATAAAGGAAATATAGCCATTTGAGACAACGTGGGTGAAACTGGAGGGTATTAGGCTATATTGTATGAGATCACTTATATATGGAATCTAAAAAAAGCTGAACTCAGAGAAATACAAAATAGTATGAATGGTGGGGATTGAGGGGTGTGAGGAGTGGGGAGATGTTGGTCAAAGGTGCAAACTTGTAGTTATAAGGTGTTTAAGCTCTGAGGATGTAATGTGCTCCATTGTGACTATTGTCAGGGCTGCTGTGTGACATACTTAGAATTTACTAAGTGACTCAGTGAGATGATGGATGTGATAATTAACTGATCGTGGTGACAACTCCATAGTGTATGTGTCTATCAAAACATCACATTACACACCTTTAATATATGTGCAATTTACTTGTCAATTCTATTTCAAAAATAAATTAAAAATTTAAAGTGAAATTTAAAAAACAATGTAAGAATGCAGATCTGTCATGCAAGACAAATGGAAACCACATCTTGCAGGCTGGGCTGTGTCTCCTCCACTGAGAACCTTTCTGTCCCTGCTCTCCGAGGAGGGCAGACCATGGCCGTCACCACAGCTTCCTGCACAGCAGATCTCCCACTGTCTGGGGTCTGGATCCACCACAGGACGTTTGAACCTGCCTCTTCCATAACTCTGCACCTGTAGGACAAAGCAGGCTGAGTCCATTTCCCATGATGCATTAAACCTGGGGACCCGTGGGGACAGGGCTGTGACAATAATCATTTTCACTGAGTATTTTCATATGCAAGTACTTGCTGCAGGCCAGAGTGAGGCACAGGCATGGGGACCTTTGGGGAACATTTGTAATACAGTTCTGTGGAATTACAGAATGAAGCGTAGGAAACAAGAGGCACTGTTCTCTTAAAGAATATCTGATTTTACGGAGTGAGACCGTGTGAAGCAAAGCAGTTACAGCCTCTGATTCTAGATTAGAGTTTCCCACGCTTCCGAAGGCAAGCCAACTTGGTGACTACAGTTCATTTATTCAGAGGTAAAGGGACTCCCATGGTATTTACTTAAAATGCCACATCCACTTAGTAAATTCTGTGATTTCTAACGAGAGATGGATGCATCTTGGTTTTACAGCAAGAGGTTGCACCAGTATTTCTTACTAATAATAACACATCTGAAAGCTGAGAGTCAAACCTAATTTAATGCAATTAAATGTTTACTATGAGCGCCTCTTAGGTTAAAGGGATTGGACACCGAGAAGGTATTTCTGAATAATGGTCTTGGCCATCAAGACGGGCCTGACTTCAACTATAACAGGCCCTGGTTAGGAAGCTGATTTCCTTGACTAAAAATCTGTCCTGGGCCTCCATCCCCTTGGGGTCTAATCAGCTACAGAGCCAGAGGCGGCAAGAATCCGTGCTCCCCAAAACCTGGGGACCTCGGTTTGAGGCTGCAAACTTGCAACTAAAAGATAAAAAGTCCTGGGCTCTGAGTACAGCACAGTTAGCACCATGTTTATCTATTTGAAAGCTGCTGACAGAGTAGATCTTAAATGTTCTCACCACACAAAAAAAAGAAATGGTTATGCCAACCTACAAAATCATTCATACTGCAACATGTAAATGTATCAAATCAAAACCTGTATACCTTGAATTCATACAATGTTATGTCAACTATATATCCATTAAAAACAAAAATAAAGCTGTGACATACCTTTTAAAAAAAGAAAATGAGAATAAGAAATGCCCACACATTTGGGATTTAACCACATAACCCAGATTAACTTTCCTCAGTAGGATGTCTTTCAACTGAAAACATTACAGGAAAGAAGTGTTCAAAGTTATTATTGGATGTGTCAAAGCACGGGCTATTTACATTACTATCTTTATTATTGTTATATTAATTGTTGAGAATACAGCAGAAAGACAAAACAGCTGTTTCTGAAAGCATTTGAACAATAGAGATTTATTCCAGAAAACAATGCCACGGTTATGATTACTACACTACATATAGGTTCATTTAACTTCCATTACAATGAGTGTAAACCACCTGCCCTCTAGCATCTATCAATCCACAATAACTTATCGACTTCTGCAGCTTCATCTCTAATCTTATTAGGACGTACACCACGTGAGGGGTGTGCAAGGGGAGACCAAGCCCTGCACTGAGAGAAGAAGAGAGTCCTTTAGCAGAGAGTGTGGAAAGAATTCAACACACGGGTCAACGTTAGAGTCAAAAGGAAAGTTTATTAGAAAAGGAGAAACACTCCACAGACAGAGTGTGGTCTTCTCTCAAGAGCAGAGGGTGAGAGGGACCAAGAGAGAAAAATACTGAGAAGGAGCCTCTGTTTGCTGTTTACACAAGGGTTTCAGAGACATTGTTTCTGTGGACCCTGCTAGCCCAGAGCTTGCAAACACTTGCAAAACTCTGGGACTTCGGACAAGCTGTCATTTATATCTAGCCATGCTGCTGCTGGTACTTTAGACTCCAGGCCCAAGACGGGTCTTTCATCCAGCATTTTTGGCTCAATAAAACCTTGACTGACAAAAAGACTTCAGTCTTGGAAGTTAAAGATTTTTGTTTAAACAAAGGTGATGGCTCATCGTGATTTTGATTTGTGTTTCCCTGATGATTGGTGAGACTGAGCACCTGTCTCTGGACCTGCAAGTCTTCTTTGAAGAAATGTTTGTTCAAGTCCTTTGCCCATTTTTAAATTAGGTTTTTTGTTTTGTTTGTTTTGTTTTGTTTCTTTTTGTTTTGTTATTGAGTCCTAGGAGTTCCTTATATATTTTGGAAATGAACTCATCCTATATATATGATTTGCAATATTGTTCACTTAAAAATTTGTTAAAAGGGTAGATCTCATGTTTAGTTTTCTTAACACACACACACACATACACACACACTGAGCAAAAGGACACAAGTAAACATGGAGATGATGGATCTGTTTACTACCTTAGTTGTGATGATGGTATCAATAGTATTTATTTGTGTTCAAAACCGTCTAATGGTATACATTAATTATATTCAGTTTTTTGTTTATCAATTTCACATCAATAGATCTGGAAAAAATAATGGAAAATGTTCTTTGAAAAAATGTTCTTTGTTTAATGATATAGAAAGATGTATGTGCAAAGTATACTCTCCTTTTTGAGATTTTTTAAACCAGTGTGTGTTCACAGACCAAAAATGATAAATATACATCAAAAAACACATGAAAATTGTTTCTGGGTAGCAGGATTCTGGGTTATTTAAATAATTTTTATGTTTTCTTATACATAATAATTTAATAAGATGAACACATGTGATTAAACATTTGGCTTTAAAAGCACAAAGTGAGATGATAGTTCTCTGTCAGAGTAAATGGAAAGGGTGGTGTGTCCTTCCTAAATGAAGTCCATATAAATAAAACCTAAACTGGTTGGTGGGCAGGAGACCAAGTAGGGAAGCCAGGGTCAGAAGGAGGACTCCTGGGGAGGACAGAAGTGACCACTGACCTGCAGTGGGCCCTATGGGCTGGAGCCACCATCTCCCAGTAACTTGCCAAAATGAGCGACACAAGGGGAAGAGGTGAGGCGTCCGCTGCATGTTCCCTGGGCCTTTTAGAAAACATGGAGCTGGCCACGTGCACAAGGGTCACCAGACAGGTGGTACTACAAAAGAGGGGAATGGGCACTGTTCAGTCCACCGGAGTTCCCAAGACAAAACTAGGAGTCACCCAGCATGCAGGTGGCCTGTTGTGAACAAGCAAATCAAGGGCGAGGTTCTTGTCAAGAGAATTAAGGTGTGTATCGAGCGCAGTAAATTCTCTAAGAGCCCAGAAAGCTCCCTGAAACCTGTGAAGGAAAATGGTCATAAAAGAAGGATGCCGCAGAGAAAGGTATGGGCTCAGCTGAAGCGCCAGCCTGCTCCCCCTGGAGAGGCTCTCAGTGAGCGCCATGGAAAGGACGCTTTCCCCGTGAGTCCATACTGCGACGGGTAGGAAAATGAAGACCCTTGAACTGTTAAAAAGAAAAAAGTAAAAAAGAGAAAAATGGGCAGTGTTGGATGGGTAAGCCCCACACAGGGACCAACCAGTGTCTCTCTCCTTGGACACAGCACTGAAACTCAAAATGAATTGGGCACTATGCTCTGCCATTCGTCTCAGTCACTACCGTTTCAGAGTATTCTATAGTTCACTGAAAGCTCACTTTTATGCGTCCTCTTCCCACCTTACAGACAAAGCGAGCGAGGTCCAGGAGGTGCATCTTAGCCTTCGGAAATGGGATTAAAGTCTTTTCTGGATCGATTATGCTAGCGCGGCCAGGGACCAAATCAAGGAGGCTGAAGAAACTGTAGACCTTTGGTGTCACCACAGCTCCATCACTGAATGACTGAGACCCACTGAGACCCAGGTCTTATTTAATTGAGCATTTAGGGATGAACAAGTTTATTTGTGATCAATAAATGGTTTACTGGGCCCAATGCTGGTAAAAGTGTGAGGAAGCCAATGCTCTTGAACAATGCTGGTTGAAATGAAAATGCTATAACCATCTCAGTTACCATGACGAATTGAATATATGTATCATTACTTCCTCCTGAAACAGCACAAAAAAAGACAGGATAAGTACTTTAAAAGGTAGAACGCCACGAGGAGGAAAAAAAAAATAGCATAGATGATAGAGGTTTTGTTCATCCCTCTGGCGACCAAATCAAAATTATGATGGAAACAAGAAGCAGCAGCAAAGAAAAATCACCTGGGATTCTGATGAACAATCCATACAACTAGGGAGAAATCCAAGGAATCATCCTGCAATGGCAGAAGGTAGGACCAGGTGAGGACGTGGGGCTGCCAAGTCTCGAGCTGCTGAGTGAGTGAGACAGAAGCGGTGGCAGTGGCAGCGGCAGAAGCCTCTTAAAGGGGCCTCATCGGCGAGCTGATATTCGCAGACCTGCTCTCTCTAAGCACCAGTGCCAATTCGGCTGTGCGCAGGAGACACCAGGGACTTACAGGGAGACATTGTCGTAGTGAAGGCTGAAGCGAGGCTCGCTCTGTACAGAAGTGCCAGAGGTATGATTGTTCTCTGTTGAGTTCTCCCTCTTCCCAGTGTGCAGAGACACAGTGCTGCCATAGCTGTGTGGTCATTAAACTGGATGACAGAGGTTGCTCCACCCAGAGGATTTCCTAAAACTCTACCTCCCCCAACTCGGGCCCCCACCCAAGCCACATCCAGGTATATCCTCAGCGAGTCTGGTGCTCCTTGCTGAGACTCACACTGGTGAAGGCAGTGTGGCCTTTTGAGGCAACTATAAGCACAGCATCTGTGGATTGATTGCTGAATCTTAACAGGTGGCCCTGGAGGGGTAGAGGCTTGAGCTAAATTTGGCCTACAGCTGAACCCCTCTCAGGATTGTGTCCCTGGAAACCTACTTCACAAATTCACACTAATAAGACTGGGAGACTTAGGAGTTTTTCTTAGTACACAGAAACAGACATGGAAAGGCAGCCAAAATGGGAAGACAAAGAAGCAGAAACCATATGAGAGAACAGAGCAGAGGTCCAGATATAATGAAGTCAAATAATCTAACAGATGCAGAGTTCAAAACACTGATTATAAAGATGTTCAATGAACTTAGGGGAAGTGTAGATGAATTCAGGGAGAAGGTCAATAAAGAGGTAAAAAACATAGAAATGAAAATGGAAATTATAAAAGGGAACCAGTCTGAAATGGAGAACACATTATCTGAGATGAGAAGTATATTAAATGAAATAAACAAAGGAATAAATAAAATGAATTAAAAAAAAGATCAAATGATCTATCTAGAGGATGGGAAAGCCAAAGACACTCAATCAGAATGGCAAGAGATAAGATGCCAACACTATAAAAACAATTTAAGGAGCATATGGGACACTATTAAGGATCCAAATATCCACCTGATCAGCATAACTGAAGAAAATCAAGATGTTGAACAGCTGTTTGAAGAAATAATGATGGAAAACTTTCCTAACCTGGTGAAAGAAATGGACATAAAACCCCAGGAAGCTCAGAGAACCCCCAAAACCAGCAATTCAAAGAGGCCCACACCAAGACACATTATAATTAAAATGCCGAAGGTTAAATACAAAGAAAGAATATTAAAAGCAGCAAGAGAAAAACAGATAGCTACTTATTAGGGAACACCCTTAAGATTGGCAGCTGATTTCTCAAAAGAAACTATGAAGGACTAAAGGGCTTGGCAAAAAATATTAGACAGGATGAAGACCCAGGTCTACAAACAAGAATACTTTATCCAGCAAAGCTACCATTTAGAGTTGAAGAACAGATAAAGAGCTTCCCAGACAAAAATAAGCTAAAGGGATTTATCATCACCAAGCCAGTATTACAGGAAATGTTGGAGAAACTTCTTTAAGAAGAAAAAACATGTATTAAAAACAGGAATAAAGAATGGTAACAACTACATTCCTATCATTAGGTACCTTAAATGGAAAAGAATTAAGTGCTCCAACCAAAAGACAGAGTGGCTGAAAGGGTAAGAAAACAATACCCCTGCATATGCTGCCTACAAGAGACTCACTTCAGATTAAAAGACACACACAGACTAAAAGGAAGGGGATGGAAAAGATATTGCTTTGATGGACCTAGAGGGTATTTAAGTCAGACAGAGAAAGGTAAACACTATATGATTTCACTTATATGAGGAATCTAAGGGAAAAAAAAGAACAAACTAATAAAAAAAAAAACGGATTACTGCCGTGGTTCTCCAATTCTAGCAGACAGTGAGAAGAACACACCCCCAGTTACTGGTTTAGCAGGGAATTTGCATTTCTGAGAGTTCTCTGGTGACTCACACTGTAGGTCTGGGACCAGGCTTTGAGAATCCCTGGTCTGGGGCCTTGCTGCTCAAGGGGCCAGCAGGAATGGCAGCAGCTGTGAGCTTGTTGGAGGGGCAGATGCTGACCCACCTTGAGAGAGTCAGAATCTGCATGTAACAGGGTCCTCAGATGATCTGTATGGATGTGAGAGCTTGGGAAGCAGGGCTGTGGGACATCGGTTCTCAAACACGAATTAGGTAAACCAAAAGCCCAGAGTGGGGTTGTGCAGAATTCCTGTTTCAAACAGAGTTTTCTCAAGCTTGTGATTACAACATAAAATTTAGAAATAATTATAAGGCACCTGAGACCTCTGAGCTCTGACAATGGGTAGCAGTTAAGTTAAACTTCATCAGCCTTGGTACCCTTATTCAGAAAAAAAGGAATTGGACTAGATGAACACAGTTTCTGAATTCAACTAATCAGTTTCATATTGGATGAAAACTGAAGAAAACCAGGCCCCTGTTCTTCCCTCCACTGAGTGGGCCATGGTCAGTCAATCCCCTCCCAACATCAGTGGCTGAGTCAGTGGTGGCTAACCCCAAATTATCACTGCAGGCCAGCTTGTGCTTGCAGCTCCCAGAAGTGCTGTGGGAGGAAGTAGGGGCCAGATGGTGCAGATGCGCTGTCAGGCCATCTCCTCCCCCTATGAAGTGGGCTTGGGATGACACCAGGAAGAACAGTGGTCCACTTTTCTACCTCAAAGGCCACCAAGGCCATCCCACCCACATACTCCTCGTCTTCTGGGGTCAGATCTCTGAGCAAAGGCATTAATCTTGATTTGGTTTTTATGGCTAGAGGAACGATCAGGCATTTTTTTTCTTTCTTTCTTTCTTTTTAAGAAGTTTTCTTCTGTGTGTTTGGAAGAGAACAAAATATTGGGAATCTTCAGATACCAGATTTCAGGGCAATAGGAAAGCCACTCTACCTGCAATCCTGGGTTTCCTGAAAAGGCAAATGAACTCAGTGTTAGGTTTATTCTCAGTTAAGTCTGATGTTTTCCCACAGTATGCACACACACACACATGCGTGCAATGCACATGCACACAGATACACAGAAATACACACACACACTTGCACACATACGTATGCACATACACACATACGCTAAAAAAATGTGCCTTCCTTCTCCCCGCCCTCTGAATGGTCCCTTCCTACTCTAACATGCCCATCCCCTGGCAGCTAGTGGTTGGTGGGAGCACAAGCAGTGGTCAGATGCAACATCCTGCCCCATGTCGTGCCTTCCATTACTTCGGCCAAAACTGTCCAAAAGAGCAAAACTTAGGAGCTGAGAACCTGACACACTGCGAGGATGGGAAATAATCTCTTGAGAGAACTAGGGTGAGTCTTGACTCTGGGTGCTACCCTTCTGGGGAGAAGGCAGCTGGTTTTTCACATCTGGACTGGCAGGTTTTACTTTAAGGAGGCTGAGCCTGCAAACGGCACCCCCTTGAGAACACACAGCATAAGCACATCCTATGCTCTATTTGGAGAATTACTGTGTGGGTCGTACTTATACTAAAATATTATCTGAAATTCAAATTTAACTATGCATCCCCTATTTTATCCAGCAAGTCTAGACTGGTCACTTGAATATTTCTGCACCTTTCCTCAGTTAGGTATGGAGATTATTTTCCTATTTATCAGCTTCAAGGGGTTGACATAAGAATAAACAGTCAGTTACTTGAAAATTTATGGATGCAAAATAATGCACTCAGATGCTTTCGATTTAAGTAGTGCTTTTATTGGTGATTCTCTCCCCTCCCTCTCCACCCCCCCACCTCTCCCCCTGCCAGCTTTATTGAAATATGATAGACAATTAGTCGCTCATATTTACATTGTACAATTCAATGAGTTTTTTTCCAATTGTAGTTGGCATACAATAATATATTAGTTTCAGTTGTATAGCATAGTGATTAGAGCTCAAGTGATCACCCCACTAAATCTAATACCTCTCTTCCTCCTTACATATTTATTACAACATTTCGACTATTTTCCTTATGCTATACTTTATATCTCCATGTATATTTGTAACTATACATTTGTACTTCTTAATCCCTTTGCCCTTTTTCACTGTACCCTCCAACCCCTCTCCCATCTAGTAGCTCTCAAAATATTCTCTGTATCTATGAATTTGTTTCTGTTTTTGTTGTTTATTTTGTTCTTTAGATTCCACATGTACGTGAAATCATGAGATATTTGTCTTTCTCTATCTAACCCATTTCATTCAGTGCAATACCTTCTATGTCCATCAAGACAATATCTTTTTCCATCCCCTTCTTTTTAGTCTGTGTGTATCTTGCCTCCATTATTTCTGGATCTCTATTCTGTTCTATCATACAGTTTCTGCTTCTTTATCTTCCCATTTTGTCTGCCTTTCTGTGTTTGTTTTTATGTACTAAGCAAAGCTCCTAAGTCTCCTGGTCTTATTAACATAGCTTTGTGTAGTAGGTGTCCAGTGGCCCAGTCCTGAGAAGGGTTCAGCGGCAGGCCAAGTTTAGCCCCAGTCTGTGCCCCTCCAGGGCCACTTATAAAGATTTAACAAACAATCCCCAGATGCTGTGCCTATAGTTGCCTCAAGAGGCCACACCAGAAACCGAGGCCAACTGCCACCAGTGTAAGTCTAGGCACTTCTCAGCAAGGAGCACCTGACCTCTGAGGACACATCTGGATGTGGCTTGGGTGGGTCCATGAATTGGGGAGGTGGAGTTTCAGGGAATCCTCTCGGCAGAGCGACCTGTGTTATTCAGTTTGATGACGTCTCAGCTATGGCGGCACTGCATCCTCACACTGAGAGGGAGGAGGTCTCAACAGCAGAACAAAGCATATCTCCAGCACTTCTGCCCGGGATGGAGCCTCGCCTCTGGCCTTCACTCCGACAACTCAGTGACCCCCTATAAGTCCCTGGTGTCCCCAGAGCAGCCCACCTAGTAGTGCTGGTGCTCAGGGTGAGCATGTCTGTCACCGCGAAAGTCCGCTCACAAACATGGCCCCTTTGAGAGGTCTCTGCAGCTGCCACTGCTATGGCCTCTGTCCCACTCAACTGCTCCAGACCAGGCAGCCTCATGTCTTCACCCCGTCCTATCTCTTCTCGTTGCACAGTGATTAATTATTTGTCTTTCTAGTTGTAGTGCTTCTGTTTGTCTAGGTCCCAGGCGACTTTCCTTGCTTTTTACTCCATGTTTCTGTCACAACTTTGATGTGGTCGCAAGAGGGATGAACAAATCCTCTATTGTCAATGCCATTTTGACTTCTCTTTCTTTTGGTGATTTTTATCTCTATTCTTTGAAAATGCTTTTGAAGTGTAGAACAGATATAGATAACAGGCATTATCCTTTTTACATCTTGCTTAATCTTAAAAAACTGTTTCTTCATCACCCCATTCTGCGTCCACTGTCCCTCAATCCTTCCAGGCTGTACTATTATACTATGTTTATACATTGGCACATACCATTCCACAGGTGTAAGGGACATGATCTATCAATTTGATATATTTGTATATTGCAATGTGACCACCTTCACAATGTAACAAACACCTCTATCCTATCATATAATTACCGTTTCTTCGCCGCTTTCATGGTCACACTGCAGTACAGTTATCCATCACTATTGTGATGTGCATGAGGTCTCCAGACTTACTGTCTGTAGCTGTGAGTTTGTACCTTAAACAATGTCTCCCAGTTCCCCGACCCCTAACCCCTGGTAACCACCATGCTACTCTCTGTTTCTTCTGGTTCATCTTTTGTAGATTTCACATATAAGTGAGATCATACAGCTTTTGTCTTTGTCTGACTCACTTAGCAGTTTCCCCAAGGTCCATCTATGTGGTCACAAATGGCAGATTTTCCTTCTTTCTCATAGCTGATAGATAGATATAGATATATGTGTGCATAGAAATAGAGATGAACCACACCTTCTTTGTCTATTAATCTACTGACAGACACTTAGGTTATTTCCATGTCTTGGCTATTTTGCATAATGCTGCAATGAACATGGGGATGTACATATCTCTTTGAGACCCAGTTTTCACTTATTTCCTTTATATATATAGTCAGAAGTGAGATTGCTGGATCATATGGTAGTTTTATATTCAAAAGTTGTTTTCCAAAGTGGCTGAACCAACTTACAGTCTCACCAACAATTATGAGTGTTCCCTTTTCTCTACGCCTTTGCTGATACTTAATATCTCTTGTCCTTTTCTTCTCTTGTCTTCTTGGTGGCAGCCAATCTGACAGGCGTGAGGTGATGTCTTACTGTGGCTTTGATTTGCATTTCCCCGGGGAGCAGTGGTGCTGAGCACGTTTTCATGTGCCTGTTGGCCATTCGAATGTGTTTTTAGCATAGCCAGTTTGACCCAGCCAGGCAACACTCTGATTATATCACTCCTGTGTCCAGCGTGTATCTCCTTTTCCCACACTTCATGTGCAGACTACTTATTTCAGAATTTAAGATTCTATATATCCTGTTTTAATTACTCCCTTCTCCTTGTACTTTTCTCACTTTGGGCTTTGCCTCCACTGTCATGTATAGCAACTGGCCTCTAATTATTTCCCATCTCCTGGCAATTGTTATTTTGAATGAATATCTGCGGCCCCTATGCCTCCCCACAAAGCAGACTGCGTGTCTGAACCAGTGCAGGCCATACCCGAGGCGTTTTTCCGGCCTTTCAACCACAGAACATTTAGTTTCCGTGAACCACTCTTCAGAATTACTGGGCTCACAAGAAATCGTTCACAGTGCTGCAGACACGATGGAGGAGTGAGGAGACTATGCCAGTGGGGGAGGGTAACAAACACACAGATAATGCAGTGGGATGGGATGAGTGCCACGAATGAGATGCCGTGGAGGGGGCCGGGCGGTCCTGAAGACCTGGGTTATTGGGATATGGACTCAGCTTCCAGACAGAGACTCCAGGCAGAGGACTGGTCCCATATAGTGCTAGTGAAGAGCTCCTGCACGGGGAGGGTGGTTGGTGAGGTGAACCCGCCACTCGGGTTCATGCGCATTTTTGAGGTATAATTAGTGTGCCAAAAATTGCACATATTTAACATATACATTGAGTTTGGATGTGTGCAAACTCCTGTGATACCATCACTGCGACCGGAACACTAAATAAATCTGTCACCTCCAAAGACTTCCTTGTGTTCTTTTGAGGGTTTTGTTGTGATCTGGTTTCATTTCAAGAGCACTGTCATGAGACATTCCAGCATGTTTTCAAGTGCATGGCACCATACTGAGAACTGTGGGTGCTGTGTTGTGCAGCACAGCTTCAGAACTTATCCATGTAGTAAAACCGAGATTTTACATCTAATGAGCAGCCCCTGGCGACTACCACCCTACTCTCTGCTTCTGTGAGTCTATTTATAATTCATATGGTAATTGTCCTTCTGAGACTGGCTTATTTCACTGAGCACAATGCCCTCAAGTTTCATCTATGGTGTCACAAATGCCAGGATTTTTTTTTTCTTATATAATATTTTATTGTATATGCATCACGTTTTCTTTATTCATCATCAATGAGCATATGGATTGTTTCCCTATCTTCATTATTGTGAGTAATGCTGCAGTAAAGGTGGAGGTGCAGATATCTCTTGAGAGCTTGATATTGACTTTTTTTTTGGTATATATACCCAGAAGTGTGATTGCTTGATCATAAGATAGTTCTATTTTTAATTTTTTAAATTATTTTTCATGGTGGCTGCACCAACTCACATTCCCACCAAGAGTGATCAGACTTTCTGATTTCTCCACGTCCTCACCAACACTTGATATTATTAGTCTTTTTGATAGTAGCCATCCTAACAGGTGTGAGGTAGTATCTTGTTGTGGTTTTCATTTGCATCTCCTTGATGATTGGTAATGTTGAGTATCTTTTCATGTGTCTATGGGGCATTTGGATGTCTTCTTTGGAGATGGAGGACAGATAACACAATTGTGCTCAAAAAGTTGAATTCAAACATATGCTCTGATAAAAATGTTACCCTTTCTTTAAGGTTAATCAATATTTATGGAAAATCTACATGAAACAGCACTTTTGGCCTCAAGAAAAATTAATCATAGAGAGGAGACTGCAGTGGATGCCAATTCAAAAAAATAGATAAACCCCTTCAAGAAACACTGTAATTATTCACTTTGCTGTAAGTTTTTTTAAAAAAATAGATATTATACGACTGATAGAGAATAAAAATTTGTCAAGATCATTTTTGTTATTAAGCAATGAAACCGCCATGTAATTTTTTCCTTCCTTCCTTCCTTCCTTTATTCTTTTCCTTCTTTTTTCTTTTCTTTCTTTTTAAGGTGTACAATGTGATGATTTAATATATGTATATACTGAAATGGTTCCCAGGGTCCTATTGCTGATGTCAGGTCTGTGTCATTTGCACTACACCACACAGCCTCTTTTTCAGACAGGGCAAATGAGAATGGGTTCTGGGTAGAAGCACAAACTGTGCTGTAGAAACCAGAGGGATAAATGAGTGCCAGTCTGGTTTGGTGATTTTGTATATCTAATCATATGCTTGTCACACGCTAAACCTTCCTTTTAAATGTTTAATATTTGAATAATTTTTTTTCTATCTGATTTCTTGGATTCTAGTCAATTAGCAAAGTATCCTTTCAATACTGTAGACTTACTCCTTGTGCGTTAGCCATGTTAAAGAAAAAAAGTCAGTAACACTAGTTAAAGATGGTAATACAGACTGTATTCAGGACCATCACAATAGGTATAGAGACCATCACAACGGGGTTTACAGTGGGGAAGAGAGACAGACTCAACACCAAGCACAGCCCGGGCAAGTGTGGCTTGCTGCCAAGGAGCAGGGTGGGATCAGTGGGTGGAAAGTTACTGAGAGGAAACATCCAGGGTGAGGGAGTTCTGGCTAACCATGTTCCCCCCATGGGATTCTTGCTAAAGACAGGCCAGGCAATCAGATGTCACCTGTGGGTGCTGGAGGGTGAGGAACCTGGTCAGATATCACAAGTGACCAGATATTGAATGTAGTGGTTTCTGGTTAAACTGTCTTCCTAGAAAAACCCAGTCTTCCTCCTGTGTCCTCACACCCCCTCCACAGTCTCAGCACTTCTGATACCACATGCTTTTCCAAGCCAAGCAATTCTCTGAAACGACAGTAGAATGCCCACAGGTGAAGGGCTGAGTCCCTCAAGCCTGTTTCCACCCACTTCAGATGCCAATCACAAGTTCAGGTCATCACCTGTGCTTCTGACCAATTGGCTATAGATCTGCGGTTCCCACGATCCCCTCCTTGGGTTTGATTAATTTGCTGCAATAGCTCACAGAACTCAGGGAAACATTTACTTATGTTTCCCAGTTTATTAAAACACATGATAAAAGATATGGATGAACAGCCAGATGAAGAGACGCATAGGGCAAGGACTGGGGGGAGTGTCCTGAGTACAGGAACTTTTGTCTCCATGGAGCTGGAGTGTGTCGACTTCATACTACTTGATGTTTTCCAGTCTGGAAGCTCCTATAACCCCAGACTGTTGGGATTTTGTGGAGGCTTCCTTGTGCAGGCATGACCATTTTCTCTAACTGTGGCTTGGTCCTTCTGATGA
Source organism: Pteropus medius (assembly GCF_902729225.1). Classification (NCBI taxonomy): domain Eukaryota; kingdom Metazoa; phylum Chordata; class Mammalia; order Chiroptera; family Pteropodidae; genus Pteropus; species Pteropus medius. The sequence goes on along the minus strand of NW_024349798.1, from coordinate 18,036,991 downwards.
CCAGCTCCCATCCAGGAGCCATTCAGGAGCCACCCAGAGCCTCCTCATTGGAACAAAAGGTACCCCTAGTATTCTTATCACTTAGGAATTTACCCAGTTTCCAGGAGCTCTTATCAGAAACTAGGGTCAAAGACTGAATACCATAACGAGATATACTATAGTGCTCTTATCACTGGGGATTTGCAAAGTTTTGGGAACTCTGTGTCAGGGATGGGGATGAAGACCAAAGACATCTTTCTTATAATAAATCACAATCTCACACTGTCTTAGCAGGTTTATTGCTAAAACTGGATTTTTAGAAAGAAGTGCACAGAAGAGCTCAGGAGAAGGTTCAGGAGCCTGACTAAAGTTTGGAAAAGCAAAGAATGTTTGTCAGCCATTGCAAATATCTATGGTTACTGAGTGTTTCTGCATTTGCTTCATTTTTTGTTGACCAGAAAAACCAAAATGTTGATGTAGTCAAATTTGTCAAGTTTTTAACTCATGGATTGTGCTTTTGGGTTTTAAAAAATAATTTAATTTCCTTTAACTGATTTCTACATTTAAAGTAAAAGTCACACATAGTGAAATGAGCAAATTTTAAATGTAACGCTTGTTGAGTTTTACAAAGTACACTTACATAACTGGCGCCCCAATTGTGATATATAACTTTTCTATCACCCCAGAAAGCCCCCTCAAGCCTCTTCTCAATCATCTCCAAACACTGTTCTGATTTCTATTTCTGTGCTTGTCTTTTTCTTTTTTTTCCTCCTCCCCTTCCCTTTCTCCTCCCCCTCTCTCCCTCTCTCCTCCCCTCCCCCTCCTCCTCCTTCTTCTTCTCTTACAAATACACCCAACAGGTACTCTGTGTCTGTCTTCTCTCACTCAGTGTTCATGTCAGGAAGATGGATCTGCACTGTGTGGTGCTGACATCTCATTCCTTTAATTGCTGAATACCCAGGGTCCGTTTATGTCCACACCCATGAGCGTAACTATACATTCTCACTGTGATGGCACTGGGGTTGTTTCCAGATATTGCTATAATGAATACAGCCACTATAAACAGACACATGTAAGTGCTTTTGTGAGTGTCTCAGGTGATCTTCCAGGCGTAGAAATACTATTTTATTCTCCTGGGTCTTTGTGAAGAAAATGTTCCCCACTCTTACATGACAAAGCTTTACTCTGAATATTCTTCATTTGACTTTTATTTAGATATTGAATCTTTATTAGTATATGGCATCAAGTAGGGTTTTTGCTTTTTATCTCTCTCTCCAAAAGTGAGCCAGATTTTGCAACTTCATCTGTTAGAAGCTCCATTCTTTCCCATTAAATAGTGGTTCCTTCTTTATCATATATCAAATTTCTACTAATACGAGTCTGTTTCTTTGCACTCAGCTTCTTTATATTGGCCGATTTCTTGTATTCCCTTGCTAGTGGCATAGTGTTTTAATTATTATGACTTGGCATCAGGTGTGATATCATCCTCTACGACATCATAGAAGGTTGGCCCAGAAAATATAAACTGTGGCAAATTTTTTCTCCAGTAAGATGGGTTTCAAGATAAAGAATTGGAGTGTTTGAAAAATCACTGTAATGGCTGATGTTGTAGGCTTCAGACTGGCCCTCTTGTGACGTTACCTCACCCTACAGAATCACCCAGGGGGGACCAGAAGAGGGCAGAATGAATGTACATTGACATTGTCTGTTAACAGTGTCTATCCAGCATGTACCATCTTTGTTCTTTGTTTCAGACTTGATTTATCATTTTGAGGACTTTATCCTCCCATATTTATTTATAATGGAATTTGTTGATTTTATTAACAGTGCCAGCTTGAATTTTGATTGGGATGCACTGACTACATAGCTCAATGTGAGAACAAAATGCTACATTTATGCAAATACATTATTCCAATCAAAACAATATTACTCATTTATTCAAATATTTTTAAATGAATTTTAGTAGAGTCGTAATTTTTGTTTTTCTTTCATTTGTGAGGCTGCTTTTTAGATGCCATTTACAACCATAGATTTATTTTAAAAAAACATTATTTTCTAGCCTGCTGCTGTAAGAATATTGTTTATCTACCAGCCTTGCTAACTTTCTCATTTCATTTTATAGTTTGTTAATTTGACTGGGCTTTCTACAAGTTAATATATATCTATGAAGTTAAATATTTTCTCTCCTTTTTTTTTCAACTCATGCCGTTATCTTGTTTTATGTCATTATTATGTTTAAAATATCTATGTTCTTGGCTGTTTTTATCTTGTAACTGATCTTAGATTTTTTTCTAAATTGTTGACATTAGGTTTGCTGTGTTTTTAGTCTATTGGAGTTATCAAAACAAGGAAGTTTTATGTTAAAATCAGTTGTGTGATTTTTTTTATTGTTAATGAGGCTAGATATTATAAAATGCAATTTTTGGAAACCATTGAGATTATGTGGTAATTTTTCTCTTAGATTTCTAATGTGGTAAATTATATTAACAGATTTTGTGTTAATGACCTGTCCTTAAATTTCTGTCATGTTCATTATTTTTATTACAAATTTCAGGTTTAGCTAACTCATATTTTATTGACAACTTCTGTATTTTCATGCGTGAATTTGGCCTATGTTTCTTTCTCCTACTTACTTTTTAAAATGAAGAATATTCTAATCTCATTAATTTCTGATGCCAAAAGTGAGTTTGGTATCATTTTCTATTTTCCTATTTCTGGAATACCTTGTTAAGAGAGGATACATTTGTCACATGGAGTTTGATAATATTTTATATGAAACCATGTGGGATAGCATTTTGAGGTATGGAGGATCGTGCCACTATTTGCATTTTATTTTCTTGAATTTATTATACATAATTGTTCATAATATTTGTTTTACAGCTGTGGTACTTATTCTGAAATTTGTTTTAGTGTTATTTTTGGTTTCTTCTCTTTTTACTTAATTGATCTTTCCAGATTTTTGCCCACCTTACTGATATTATTATTTTCTAATATTTGGTTCTCTATTACATTTATTTTTCCCCACAACTTTTCTCATTTCTCTTTCTTTTTCCAACTTCTTGAGATAACTGCTTACTTTGAGTCTTCTTATGAATGTATTTTAGCAATGCATTTTCACATTTTCCTTTGTTTATATCCTTCAAATAGTCTTTTGTAGCTTTTACTATTACATGTTCAAGAAAGATTTTTTTTTATAATTTATTCTTTAAAATAAGGATTACTTATTATATTACCTAATGCCTAGACATATGAACATTTTTAGTTATTTTTAACTTAAAATTTTTAAGGTTAAAAATAAAGTTGATTTTTAACTTTATTGCTTGATGGACAAGTAGTATGTACATTGCAGATATTTTGAATATTTCTTTAGATTTCTTTTTTGGAGTTATAATGTCTTAAGTTAATATAGAATATTTGAAAAGTTAAAAAAAAAGTATGAAAAAATCACACATGATCTCAATATTTTGGCCAACATACATTTTTATGCTTAACTTAATATCTATTTTTTAAATGATAGAATATTACTTAATTTATTAATTCAGTTAACAAATCTTTGTATATCACCTATGGCCTGACATTGTCTGATTTCCCTGATTAAAAAAAGGCAAACATTTACTTCACGTATGGCAGAAATTAGTGCACACTTATGACCAATAATACTAAAGACATGGAATTCCATGTCATTATTAATGTTATAGGATTTATGCTCCTGGTTTTAACTTTAAAATAATAATAATAAAAAATCTTTAGAAGGGTAAGTCAATGAATCATCAATAACCTCAAGGATAATTGTTTTCACAGATTCTTTCTCTATTTACCAGTTTAGGAAGATGAAATCACGAGAAAACTGAATTCTAGGGAAACGGAAAGAAAAGAAAAGATGGGGACAGTGAAATTAAATTTTGCCAGATGTACAATCTATACTGTTAGCAATTATTACATTCAAATTTAAGTACTTGTGAAGATTACCCAGAAATCTCTTCATCAGACCTCATCCTGCAAAGAAAAAGGGCCCTTTACTTTGTATTTAACAAATTCTATTATTTGCTTAATGGCCCCATATGTCAGTATCTGACATTGTTTCTGTACTTTTTATCATTGACACCAAGGAAATGTCTTCTTTGAACCTTGACAGTGAGCAGGAGGGAGGCTCACAGCTTTGACATTTTACATGCAATCTCACGTGGAGGTAGGAGGGATGTGATAAAGGAGGGAAAGAGCACTCACAGGACAACTGGTGCAGTGGGGGTCTTGTTGCATTGCCAACTGTCCTGTAACTGCAAGGTGCTAATTCTCTGGCCTCCACTCCATCATTTATTGCTCACTCGACTCTCTCAAGGATGGTGATTATTGATGGGAAAACACGCAGGCAATTTGCACAAAATAAACTTCCCCGAACATAGGTGGAGATCACAGCACTCTATACTGTACACGGATGGCCAGACAGCCAGGTCTGAAGGAGCTTGCTCTGGCTTCAAGGGCCAAGCTAAAAGGTCCTCATAGTCAACAGGATGGATGTGGGTGAGCTGCTGACCTACCTGGGCTGTGAAGAAGCCACATCTTCCCGTTGCTAGGTGGTTAGGCCATTTCTACTGCCTTTGCCCCTCACCTCTTCTGGAGACTCAGGAAATTTGCATGCATGCCTTATCAGGATAAATCTTAGCCCTGGAACTTTTCTGATTATTAAATACAAGACTGAGAGTCAAAGATCAGACTATTAGGATTTCATCCCATTGTTAGCTTAGCCTCTGGTTAATTTCTGAATTGCATTTTATATCTGTGACCACTTGTCAATACTGAAGAGAAGAGAAGTTTGGGGGGAAATGGCAGGCTTTGTTTTAATGACAGGGAAAGCTACAAAATATGGTGAGAACATTTGGAAGTAGGTAACAATCTCTTTCTTTCTCTCTCCTTTTTTTTAATATTTCCACTTAGTTGCCTGAGAGACAATGAAAAGAAGCTCAAGAAGGTAAACCCAGATGTGGGAAGGAAACGGTAAGAACACAACATACCAGAGCTTTTCTCTCTGGCATTTACTCCTAAAATGTTTGTCCCACAAGAGTGAACATCTTAGAGCTATAATGAGAGAGTTCTTTGGTGATTTCCTCTAAGACTTGGCAGAAGGTTAGATGGTGGGTCTCTCTAAACAGGGGACATGGGGTATGTGCACATGACTTGTTTCTTAATGGTTATACAAAGCAAATATACAATGTATAGCTGGAATAAAAGATGTTTGTTTTCTGTTGGCTATCTACAGTGGTCACACTTCCAACCTATTCTTTATGCTTAGCCAGAATAGCATTTGAGAATATAAGTGTAATCATGCCTTTGCCTAAGAGCTTTGATGGCTCTCTATTGCATCAGAATAAAATCCAGACTCTACCAGGGACCACAGTCCTGTAGAGATTGAGCTCCATGGCCCTCCCCAGTCTCATTACCCATCCTCCACTCTCACACTTATCTCTCAGGAACTCTACTTCCATTTATTCATTCTTCAAATCACTAAGCTCAGCCTCACCTCAAGACCTCAAAACACGCTGCTCTCCTAGTGCACACAGCTTTTATTTCCTGTGCGTGTGCTTGGTGGTGTCTCTTCCTGGCACTGCTGGTTCTCATTGTCCCCTATTGCACTGTGTGGAAGTGTCCCTTCCACGCCCCGTGCATTTTCTGCTCTGTCCTCTACTTAGGCTTGCATGCTTTCTCACCACTTAAAAAACCATATGTTGGTTCATTTGCTGCATGCTTTCAAGAGACTATACCATTACTAGATAGGCTTGTTAGCCTATCTGTTGATCAACCCTTACAAGACACTCAATGGAAAAAAGAAAAAAAAGTGGAAAAACAACAGATAACTGGACATCCATATCTCACTGCAGCTTAGATGAACAGAAACATCCTGACTTGTTTGTTTCTTATAGGCTTTTCATATTTTGCACCCAAACTCTTTCCTAATCGTTCCATCACAAGCTCTGGGTTTCCGGAGATGCCGGACTCTGAGATGCCTGCCTTCTTTTACAGAGTGAAAGGGTGGGGGACTGTGAGGAGGGCGCGTTGTTTGTTGGTGACAAGAAACAATGTTTGCAGGAATCTGCATTTCCTGTGCTTCGCTTACACTTTCTCTGCACCAAGGCAAAGGTAGAGATAGTGGGTGGCTGTGCCTGTGTTATGTGACTCTGTAACTCCCGTTACAGTTTGTAGCTGGGGAGGCGAAAGCAAATACTCGGTGATGTCGCCGGACCAGGCCCTCTCTCAGGCTGTCATAAATCAGTTCTGTGGAGTTGGGAAATTTAAACAAGGCTCTTGCTCTGTCACATCTGAAGTGAGATTTGCACTAGCTGACATCCATAATTCTCCCCTGTGAAGGGAACTGAAGTGTCGACATTTTCAGATACAAGCAAATCTTCATCACAAGCAGGCAATAATAACTAAGTGAAGAGAGGCTGCATGTGTCTGGGCATCCCCATGCAAGCAAATCTCATGGGATTTTGAACAGCCAGCTTGGAGGGGATGATCTCAATCACCTAGACAAACCAGCTAATTTCAGTGCACTGTAGGTGAGATTTACACAGGCTAGAAATAATTCCATTCTGCTTTTGGTGGATTTGGCAGGATGATACTCTGAATGAAGTTACATTATCTACATCTTCTTAAGTCAATTTCAGTTATCTTATTTTTACTAGAATTTCATTCATTTAATTCATAACTTTAAACACATTTACAAAAAGGATAATATAAACTCTTTCAAGTCATTTAACTTTTTAAAATGTAGATTTACAGAAGTATAGTACAGTAAAATTTACCTTTTAGGTTAATAATTTGTTAAGTTTAGAAAAACACATATCATTATGTAACCATCACCTCCAATCAAGATATAGAATATCTGTACCAACCTCCCCGCCCCCAAACACACAACCCCTTGATACCTCTGGCCCGAATTCTGTTTTTCTCTTTCTGGGACTGCATGGTATTGTTGCTTTTAGCTTCATTGGAGTCTTACTTGAGCTTACCTTAATTTTTGAAATTGTTGTTATTCTAATTATTTTGAATTAAAAACTTAATTTTTGTGTTTTCATTTTTTTTTTGTTTAGATATGGGGGCATGTAGGAATATAACATTTCCTTTAAAAAGATTTTATCTGTACTCCACGTTTTGTTAAAGGAAATGCTATTATTATCTATTATTTTGTTACTTCAATTTTTATTTCTTCTTGGATCTGAGTAGTTTTTAATTTTAAGCATTGCTTTACATTTTTGATACTAATTCTAATTTCATTGCCTTATCAGTATCTGTGTTATTTCTGCTTTGTGGATTTCATCAAAGTTCTTGGTCATACATTGTATATCAGTTTTGACATGGGTTAACTAAAATACTTTAAATTCTGTTTTTTTCACATGGGTTATAATCTTAGAATTTAAAAATACTACGATTTTGTATTGTGGTTGTGAAAATAACATTTAAAAAAATCATTGTCTATTCATTAGAACAGCACTTGGCTGAAACTAGCACTCAATAAATATGAGCTAGCATTATGTTTATAGGCTCATACTATATAATTTTTGTTTAAGGATTATAATTAACTGTTAAAGAAACAATCATGTATTTCAGATATTCTATGACTTTATTTTTCTTACCTATGTTATTGACTATAATTAATCTGCTACTATTTTGAGTTAACATTCACTTTTTCCTTTTCTTTGCTGCATATCGATTCTAAATGCATTAATGAGGAAAGATCCATGACAGTAGTGGGTGTCTGGGGATATCCTCTTTGTCATGGTGTCTCTTTCTGGATCTAGTTCTGAAATTAGAGAAGGAATTCGCTGCCATCCTTGTCTCCTGGAGTGTGAGAAGGTTCTGTGGTGGAAGCTGGGTGGGTGGGGAGAAGGCTAGAATCTCCCTCAGGAGGCAAGGAGGATGAAGAAGTGAAGTGCTGATACTCGATGATGTCAGTCTGAGGGCCACTGCCGATGACTTTGCTCAGGCCCCATGACAAACTATCACAAACCGGGAGACTTAAACAATAGACTCATTTGCCCACCATGCTGGAGATCCTACGTCCAAGATCAAAATTTTGGCCTCTCACCTTGGCTTACAGATGTCTGTCTCCTCCTTGTGTCCTCACATCATCTTCCTTTGGTATCTGCCTGTGTCCCGATTTCCTCTTCTTATAAGGGCACCACTTGAACTGGATTAGGGCCACAGCATGACCTCGTTTTAACTAAATTATCTCCGTAAAGACCCTCTGTCCAAATACGGTGTCATCGTGAGGTCCAGGGGGTCAGGACTTCAGCATACAATTTTTTTTTTGCAGGGGGACATCATTTCATCCATAATGTGGGTCAATAAAAAAACATTTAAAAAGAAAATCCAGAGATTTTTCACTCTCTGGAAGTGACAGCTAGGCCCAGGACCCAGGACTGCCGCACTGCACTTAGATTAGAGTGGACAGTTATCGGTGGGCAGTAATGATTAACGGCGTGGGCTGGGATCTGCATTTCATGGCCAGACCTTCACCTCAGAACCACAGCCAGCCAGCCCCCAGCAGTATGCACCATTCATTAGCCCCTTTGCAACATGACTTCACACTTCACAAAGTTCAAATGAGTTTTACATTCATCTTTTGTTTTGTTTCCTGTTGTTTTCCTAAAGAACGCAGCAGTTTTATCTTCCCTGCTACTAAGGTTTGGACAGTAGGTTTTCTTACCTTGGAGGTCATTGTTTATTCTTGAAGTTCTAAAGCCTTTACATGTCTCAGTGTTTTTCTTTCTGTAAAATAAATTTTTAGATAAAAGTCTTTCTTTCAAGACTTCTCTTTTATTACATCATTGGATACATTTGTTTCATTTGTTTGCATCTCATCTCCAGAAATAACAATTGTGTTAAATAAAATAAATGCTTTCTTTTTTCATAATTATAATCTCTTCTTTAACGATCTACTTCTTCATTATCTATTTAGTTTTCATTTTAAGCATGCTTTTTCCAAGCTACTGGTTTGATTTTAGAATAATTGATTTTACTTTTTGATGCTTTTAATGCTGTTTTAATTTCTCTAAAGATTTTATCATTTCTTTCTATTGTTTTTCTGATTTATGCTAGCCCACTTTCCCATTCCATTTATTATTATTATTATTATAATTAAGAACATCATTTCTTAATTATCTACCTATAATAGATTGTTTCTGTTTTTCTGTGTGTGTGTGTGTGTGTGTGTGCGCGCACGTGCTATTTTTGTTATCAAGTTCATGCTTGCAACTTCATGCTTACTTCTTCAAGTGGCAACAGGTCATTTGTGAGATAGAATGGTATGTGTGAACCTTTGTGCGTTCGTCGGGGAGAGTGGAAGAGGGGGATAAAAGCCAAAATCCAGGATTTGATTTTGGTGTTGATTCAGACTGCTTCCTCATCAAGTATCCTGCTCCTTGTGCCCTGGGCACATCTCTATTCTGTGTATGTCACCCTCTTTGAGGTGGCAAGCCATTACAGGTGGTATCCTGTGTCACCTCCACATTCCCTCAAGCAGGAGTCTGAGAGTCAGAGGTACAAAAGGTTCCTTCTGTGACTTCTATCCCCTTTTAGCCCTTCTCTGTTGTGCTGTGGAATTATGTCCCTGCAGAGATGAATCTCTATCTTCTCTTCACCAGCGCACACTTATTAATCTGTGTTGTAAATTTGTATTTAGAATTTCTAGGATTGTCTCATTTACCTTTAAAGATACATACTCTTGATGCAGGGCAGGGCAAATTTCCCCAACTGACAGGGAGACTAAGCCCTGCACTAACAGAAGAAGAGGGTCCTTTGTTGGAGAGTGTGGAAAGAATTCGACACACCTGCCAAACTTAGAGTCAAAAGGAGAATATATTAGAAAAGAGGTAACACTCCACAGATAGAGTGCGGTCTCCTCTCAGAGGCAGAGAATGAGAGGGACCAAGAGAGACTTGGAAAGATAGTGGTGGTGTCCGGGAGTGAGTGTTCAGGGAATTCAGTTTATATATCATTCTTTAGTTTCTACGAGTTATTGTTTAAAAGACTGTTAATCCATTTCCTTTACTATGGACATACAATGAGGAAGGGGAAGGGTATATAGCATGAAAAGGTAAGAATATGTAGAGTGAAAAGCCTGCTGACAGTTCCTAGCCTTTGAGCCATAGGTTCCCCATGGTTTTAGCCATAGGGAATGACTCTCAGTTCCTGTTTTCCCTTCACAGGTGTGAGGAATGGATGGTTCGCAGTCCTAGCAGGAATATACTTTTGTTCTGCAGGAGTCCTCCTGGCCTGGCTGCAGGGCTGATCAGCACATTGTAGTCTCTGAATGTAGCTTGATTAACATTTTTAATTCTCTTGCCTCCTCCCTACATTACTCTGTCATCAAGAACAGCAGAGAAGTAAATTGACTTTCAAACTCTTTCCTAGAAATATTACAAATTTCACTGTTTGATAATCTAGTAATTCCTTAAATTTCATAAAATGTGGGATTTTATTCTTCATTTTAAAAATCATTTTCCTAGATTTTGATTTTTTCTTTTTCAGCTTTATTGAAGTATAATTTACAAATATAATTTTAATATACTTAAAGTGTACTTTGCGATTTGATAAACATATACATTGTGAAAGGATACTCCCTATGGAGTTAATTAACACAACCATATTTACCTTTTAGTGTTCCTTTGTTTCGTTTCGGTGAGAGCGGTTAAGTTTTACTCTCAGCCAATTTCAATTATACAATACAGTGTTATTAGCCATATTTCATTGTTTTTCAGAAAAATAAAACAAAACAAAACACTAGGGTAAGCAGGCTTTTAATTGTATTTAACTTTTCAATTGTCAATCCAGCAATGCCCTCGAGTTAAGGGCAATGAAACACTGATTTCAACTGCAATTTCAGCTTCAGATAACTGAAGTGTCTTGTGTTATCTCTTTTCCTTGTAGGCAGGAAATAGCTACAAATGAGAGAGAAAGTCAAGGTCAAGATAAGAAAAGTAAGTCTGCTTCATAATATTTTTTATACTTGGGAAGTAGAAAATGTAAACATCCAGATTAGCTGAGCTTCTGATACTCTGTTAGGGTTGGAGTAAATTTTGTTTGGTTTTCTTATGGCAATGCCTTAGTCCTTCATTTTTTTGGCCTCACAAAACTGATCTTGTTATTTTGATCTTGTTATTATAGCAGTATCTATATCTAATTTATTGCAAGCAACACTGCGAACTTCTATGAGAAGCAATTAACCAAAATCATACCAACTTTAATTTCTGTATTGTTATTTTGAAATAGAGCCATTTTGAATATTAGCTGTCTCAAGCATTTTTTTTTTTTTTCATGCATTTGCTCTGTTTGACACAGTACCTAGATGGAGTAATCATGTAGAGGTGTATGTTATAATTTGACATCTACATATTCTATTGTGTGTTTACTACCCAAAGTCCAGTTTCCTTCAGCTATAATATTTGATCCCCTTTACCTACTTTACCCTCCCTCTCCCCCTCTATATTTGATTCCCTTTACCCGTCTACATCCGCCATCATCCCCCACCCCTTCCCTTTGGTAACCACTAGTTTATAGTCCATGTCCATGAGTCTCTGTTTGTTTATCCTGTTTATTTGTTGCTTTTAGGTTATATCTCACATATAAGTGATACCGTGTGATATTCAACTTTTTCTGTTTGGTTTATTTTGCTTAGCATGATTATTTCGAGGTCCATCTGGGTTGTCGCAAATGGCAGTATTTCATCTCTTCTTATGACTGAGTAATATTCCATTGTATATATGTACCACAGCTTCTTTATCCAACCATCTATCGTAGGATGCTTTGGCTACTTCCATGTCCTGGCCACTGTGAATAATGCTGCTATAAACATTGGTGTGCAAATATCTTTTTTGGATATTTTCAAGTCTTTGGTGTAAATACCCGGTAGAGGGATTGCTGGATCATATGGTAGATCAATTCTTAGTTTTTTGAGGACTCTCCATACTGTTTTCCATAGTGGCTGTACCAATTTGCAGTCCCGCCAGCAGTGTAAGAGGGTTCCTTTTTCTCCGCATCCTCTCCAACATTTGTTATTACTTGTCCTGTTGATTATAGCTTTTCTAACAGGTGTGAGATAATATTTCATTATGGTTTTGATTTGCTTTTCCTTAATAGTTAGCAATGTTGAGTATCTTTTCATATATTCGTTGGCCATTTGTATGTCCTCTAGGGAGAAGTGTCTGTTCAGGTCCTCTGCCCATTTTTTGATTGGATCGTTTTTTTCGTTGTTGTTGTTTTTGAGCCATATGAGTTTTTTGTATATTTTGGATATTAGGCCCTTATCGGAGGCATTGCTTGCAAATATATTTTTCCATTCAAATGGTTGTCTCTTTACCTCGTTGATGATTTCTTTTGCTGAACAGAAGCTTTTTAGTTTGATGTAGTCCAATTCATTTACTTTTGCTTTTACTCCCCTTGCTTTTGAGGTCAAATTTATAAAATTCTTTTTAAGTCCAAGGTCCTGTGTTTTCTTCTATGCACTTTATTATTTCAGGTCCTTAATCCATTTTTAGTTAATTTTGCTGTGTGGCGATAGACAACAGTCTAGTTTCATTCTTTTGCAGGTGGCTTTCCAGTTTTCCCAGCACCATTTATTGAAGAGACTTTCCTTTCTCCAATGTATGTTTTTGGCTTTTTGGTAGAAAATTATTTGCCCATATAAATATAGGTTTATTCAGGACTCTTGACTCTGTTCCACTGGTTATTGTGTCTGTTTTGCTGCCAATACCATGCCATTTTGTTTACGGTCACTTTGTAATATAATTTGAAGTTGGGCAGAGTGATGCCTCCAGTCTCGTTCTTTTTTCTTAGGATGGCTTTGGCAATTCGAGGTCTTTTGTGCTTCCATACAAATCTGATGATTTTTTGTTCTATTTCTTAAAAAAATGCCAATGGGATTTTGATGGGGATTGCATTAAATCTGTATAATGCTTTAGGTAATATGGTCATTTTAACTATGTTGATTCTTCCAATCTAAGAACACAGAATATCTTTCTATTTCTTTGTATCTTCTTCGATTTCTTTAATAGGGCCTTATAGTTTTCTTTATATAGGTCCTTCACATAGCCTTCGTTTTAAAGTCTACTTTGTTTGATATAAATATTGATACCTTATTTTCTTGTTTCCATTTATGTGAAACATTTTTTCTATCTCTTTACTTTCAGTCTGTGTGTGCCTTTCAAACTGAAGTGAGTCTCTCATAAGCAGCATATGTAAGGGTCTTGTTTTCTTATCCACTCAGCCACTCTATTTTTTGATTGGAGCACTTATCCATTTACATTAAAAGTACTTCTTGATTGATATGTAGTTATTGTCACTTTATTATTCATTTTTTTAAAATCTTTTTTCTTCATATTAAAAGAAATCTCTATAACTTTTTTTTTGTAGTAGTGGCTTGGTGATGATGAACTGCTTTAGCTTTTTCTTATCTGGTAAACTCTATTTGTCCTTCAATTCTAAATGATAGTTTTGCTGGGCAGAGTAATCTTGGTTATAGGTCTTTGCTTTTTACCACCTTGAGTATTTTGTGCCAATCTATTCTAGTCTACAAAATTTCTGTTGAGAAACCAACTGACAGTCTTATGGGAGCTCCCTTGTAGGTAACTAACTTCTTTTCTCTTGCTGCTTTTGAGATTCTCTGTCTTTCACTTTTGGCATTTTAATGATGATGTGTCTTGATGTGGGCCTCTTTGGGTTCATCTTGTTTGGACTCTCTGTCCTTCCTGGGCTTGTATGTCTATTCCTTTGCCAGGTTAGGGAAGTTGTCAGTCATTATTCCTTGAAATAAGCTTTTAATCCTTGTACTCTCTCTTCTCCCTCTGGTACCCCTATTATGTAAATAATGGTACACTTGATGTTCTCTCACAGGTCCCTTAAAATTCTTTTTTTTAGATTATTTTTTCTGGTTGCTTTTCTGATTGTTTACTCCTACTTTATTTTCTAAATCACTGATTCAATCCTCCTTTTCTGATTTACTGTTAATTTCTCATAAGGCATTCTTCATTTCAGTTATTGTAGTCTTCATTTCTGACTAATTCTTTTTTAAGTTTTCTATGTCTATTTTTATATTTTCTATCTCTTTGCTAAAGTTCTCACTGAGTTCTTCTACTTTCCCCTCAGTTCATTGAGCATCTTTATAACAAGTGTTTTGAATTCCGCATCTGGTAAATTGCCTGTCTTTATTTCGTTGAGTTCTTTTTCTGGAGCTTTGTTCTCTTCTTGAATTGGGACATGTTTCATTGTTTCCCCATTTTGGCTGCCTCCCTAATTTGTTTCTATGTATTGGATAGGGCCGCTATGTCCTCCAGTCTTAATACTGTGGCTTAATGTAGTAGATGTTTTTTGGGGCCCAGTGGCACAGTCTTCCCTGGTCACCTGAGCTGGGTGCTCAGGGTATATCCCATGTGTGGGTTGTGTGTGCCCTCCTGTTGTAGTTGAGCTTTGCTGTTTGCATGTCAATGGGAGGGATCAAACCTCAGACTGACTGGTTGTGAGAACTGCCCAGTTCATAAGGTTGACCCCATGAAGTAAGATTTACTTTAGCAGGGCTCTTATGCCTTCCCAGTCTGTTCTTTGGGTATGTAGTCCTTGGATACAGGCCTGGGTCACACTCCAGCTTGGTAAGGAGTCAGCCACTGTGCATGTTGGCCCTAGGACTCCTTACATGGGTTCCCCTACAGGCCAAATTTAGCCATAGCCTGTGCCCTGCTTAAGGCCACTTGGCAAGAGTCATCAAACCATTCGCCAATGGCTACTACCCATGCTGGACTTAGGGGTGCCTCAATAGGTTGAGCCACAAACCAAAGCCAGCTGCTGCTAGTCTGGGCTTGGGGCTGCTTAACAAGAGGTATGGTACACACTGAGGTCCAATGTTGCTTGTTTGGGTTTTGCAAAAACTTTGAGAGATTTTAAGAAAATTTACAGCATGAACCAAGACAGGTCATTTATACGGAGGAAGTGGTTTGGGTAGGCATGCAAACTGGGTGGGGTAGACTCTCAGGGAATCACCAGTCTGAATAGACCAGTGTCAGTCAGATTGATGGAGACTCAAATATGGCAGCCACCTGGGTCTGCACACTGGGAGGTGTCAGGGCTCAGCAAAGGGACAATAGCTTCTGCCAGCACTTCTGTCTGGGAAAAAGCTGCCCCTCCAGCTCTCACTCTGAAGCCAGACAACTCAGTTCCTCCCTGTATGTCCTTGGTGCCTTTGAGCTGCTTTCTCAGCACTGGAGCTAATAGTGAGTGAGTTTTTCACCCCTCCATCTTAGCCACAATCTCTCTTGTTTTTCACCAGAAGCTATGAAGACTTCTCTTTCCAGCACTGGAACCCTGGTCTGTGCAGCCCTGTGTGTGGCTGGACCCTTTGTTCTTTTGGGGGGTTTTTCATAGCCGAGATTTCCTCCTGATTCTCAGCTGCTATGTGTGGTTGTGGGATCAGCCTGTTCCACATTTCTGCCCCTCCTTCTGTGTGTCCCCAGTTCTAGGACTTCTGTTCAGGTAGACTTCAGGTGACTTCCAGTGATTGCTGTTCTGTAGTTTAGTTGTAATTTGATGTGGTACAGTGATTTGATGAGAGTACAGTGTCACCTACTCTACCATCTTGACTGGGACTTTCTTAATAAACCTTTTTTTTATATGTGATGTGGACCACTTGTGTCTCATATTTTGATTCAGATTGGATTCTTTTTACCTCTAAACCAAACCAGGTGATATGACTAAGAGCAGATTCTCATACTTTGGGGAGTTCGTTGTTTCCAACCATTCCTGGTACCATTTTTTTGCAGTTCAGTCACAATTACTGAGTTGAGTTACATAGAAGACATTGTAGGCTACTAATGTCTTACAAATCATGAGAAGGCTACCAGATTTACCAAGTAATGAACAGTAATTTAGATTGGCATTTTATAATACAACATGATGCTCACCAATGTGTTATCTCATGTACCTGGAATAAGAAAGTTTTTGTTTGTTTGTTTGTTTGTTTGTTTGCCATTTGATGAGTGCAAAAAAGATAATAGGCTACATTAATACATCTACTTTAATATTCTTATAGTCCTAAATCTTTAGTTTTTTTCTTTAATAATAGGAAATTATTGTGTTGAAGGCATAATAAAGGACCCAAAAGATATTTAAGTTTGAATCTGCTTTTTAAAATTTGACAAAGAGGACTTTGCAAATATGACTAAATTAAGAATCTTGAGGTGAGGAGAGCATCCTTGGTTGTCCAGGTGAGCACAGTGCAAACAAAAGGTCCTTAAAAGGGAGAAGACAGAAACAGAAGACACACCATCATAGTGACACAGCAGAAGAAAGTGTGAGCAGCCACTGGGTCTTATGTTGCTGGCATTGAATACAGAGGGAGATGGAATGAGAGCAACCTCTAGGAGTTGGAAAAGACAGTGAAATGGAGTCTTCCCTTGTCAATCAAGGAAGGAAAACCCTTATTATATGAGTCCAGAGGGGGCAGCTCATCTGACTATAAATACGTGCTGTAGTTTGGGATTCAGGTTAATTGTAGTTATCAGAAATTCTCTCAGATGTTCTCATTCTGATTCTAAGATGTGTATGTGTATATATATTTTCCTTCAATTGATGCCCTAACCTCAAATAAGAAGTCTATTCAGACATTAATTCAACTAACCTTTAACTTAATAATGGCATTTTACAGGTTTTTGAGACTAAATATTCTTGTTTCTAAGTATTTTAACATCTTAAGCACCAATAGCAGAAACACTAGTCTTTGATTTCTTTGTGCCATTCATAGTGACATATGATTCTCCAAGCTGCTGTCTCTAATGCTATAATTGAATTGCATTTTCAGTACATAATTTCCTCAGTTCATGATTACAAAACAATGTTAAAATCAAAACATATTTTTAATTAAATTATTACATAAAACTATATATATGAAGATATGTGACTTTATGAATATACCTAACATTTTATATTTGAAATCAGTGCAATGAACATGAATTTATTTGTGAAGAATGATGAGTTATTAGAAATTATTAACATACTGTTGTTTTATGTAATCTGTTTAATTTGTTTAATATATTCTAAAATGTTGCTAAGAATCACTATCGAGCTTATTAGGATGTAGATTTCAGAACCAGTCAATGTTCCTCTTATAAATTGAGATTTTTTGCTATATTTAGTGTCCTGTGACCTTCCTCATTCAAGTTGGTTTATTTAAAATATTAGTAGTGGATATCAGATTAACATACATATAAATTGCTTCAGTATTCATATATGTAATCAACCTCAATCTGTATATTTATATTTAATTTGAAATAGTTACTCTTATTATTTCAGTACCTATCTCTATAACAATTGTTCATCTTTTACCAGCCCACTGCAGGCTGTCCACTGGGGAGCAAGAAACTTCTACACTGGACAATAGGAAAAAGATTTGATATTATTTTGGATTAGACATTTACATACACACACGATACTGCTTAAGGAAGGTCAAGATGGCAGGCTAGGTAAATGTGGGGTTTGCCTCCTCTCATGACCACATTAAAATATCAACCACATTATAAAACAGTAAACTTTGAGAATCATCTGAAGACTAACTGAACATATGACCTACAACTGAAGAGGTAAAGAAAAAATAACATTCAGACCAACAGGAAGGATGGAGATGCAAAACGAATGCCTCGACTGTCTGCGTGGTGGTTGAGCACTGAGAGGAATATTAAAGCTGAAAAGATCCTCATGAAGAAGAGAGGGGTCCCAGCCCCTTGCAGGGGCTCACCAGTCCAGGGTACCCATGCCAGGAACAGGAGTTCGAATAAACCTGGCTGTAAAACTTAGTGATCATTTGGGTGAGATAGAAGGAATGTGAAAACTCAGATGTTTCCTTAAAGTGCCTGCGCACAGACTCACTCACCTGCAGGCACACACTCTGGGTACTGGCAAAGGGTCAACAGCTGGGGAGGCGCAAGAGACATACAGAAAAAGACTGATGTGTGTGGCAATGGGGCTAGGGCTGGAGGGACAGCTACCATTGGCCCTTTGTCAGATCTTACTTCAAGGACAGTCTGTAGGTGGGTGCCATCTTATCCTGTGTTGAGCCTGCCCCAACACACAAATTCTGAATCTGCATTGACTGGTGGGATTAGCCTGCTCCATCCCATGGCTCCTTGTGACCCCATCCTACCCAGCCCATGAATTGCCCACAGCAGATTCATTGCCTTGCAACTGTCCCCACCCTGAGAACTCAGTAGGTGATGCATTGGACAGCAGTCAGCAGTCCTCAGCGTGTGGCCTATGAGTGACACACACATCTCAGGAGACACATTTGGTAGAGGGAAGCTAGTGCCAGCCTGAGTTGCAGTGTCTCTTGAACAAATTTCAGGGATCTGTGGCCTCAGGGAGGGTGGCAGCTGGCTTTGCTGCAATCTAAGCCTTTTGCAAGAGGACACAGGCTCAGCACTGACACAAAACCTGAATCTTCAATGGCTAAGCATAAACTGCTCACTTACTCCAGTGACTCCTTGGGCTCCACACCATCCAACTTGTGTTCCACCCAAAGGCTCCTCAACAGCTAAGCCTAACAGGCAACTGGCAGGCAGCCTCAGGCCTTAGGGTTCCCTAGACCTTATACTAAGCTGTCCTAGGCCCACTACTGATGGCAACAGGCCTCAGG
The DNA here is from genome assembly GCF_902729225.1 of Pteropus medius. Classification (NCBI taxonomy): domain Eukaryota; kingdom Metazoa; phylum Chordata; class Mammalia; order Chiroptera; family Pteropodidae; genus Pteropus; species Pteropus medius. Next base: position 18,018,345 of record NW_024349798.1, on the reverse strand, counting down.
TCTCAGTTTAGTCTCTTCCACTTGCCTCCAGATCCAGCACCGGAAGTGACAACATGTAGATTGCTTTGTAACTCTTCCCAGGTAGCCCTGAGTTGTCAAAGGCAGTGGCTGACCTTGACCTACATGGAAGCCCCTCCCAAGGGGCCACAGGACAAACACATACAAAGGCTGGCATCAGACCACAACACATCACCACCTGACTAGCCTCACAAGTGGCACACAGAGTGGCTCCAACAGGTACATGAGCCTGCTGGGGCAAATCCTATTCCTTGGGACTAGCCTCCACATAGCAGCTCATACTCTGTGAGTGTGGCCAGTCTTCACAGCCAGTCAACCTGAGAGTCAGTCCCACCCACTAATGTGCTAACAGTAATCAAGGCTTAGCTATAACAGGAGAACACACAACTCACACAAAAAACACTTAAAGGAAATTCCTTAAGAAGAAAAAGGGGTAAAACTATAAATAGAATTTTAAAATGGCAATAAATAGGTTTCTATCAATAATCACCTTAAATGTAAATGCATTAAATGCTGTAATAAAAAGACATAGGGAAGCTGAATGAATAAGTGAACAAGACCCAGACATACTGCTGATCAAATGACACACAGAGACTGAAAGTATAGGGACGAAAAAAGATATTTTATGCAAATAGAAATAAAAAAGTTGGAAGTAGCAATACTTTATCAGACAAAATAAACTTTAAAACAAAGTCTATAATAAGAGACAAAGAAGGACATTACATAATGATAAATGGATCAATAAAATAAGAGAACATAACCCTACTAAACATATATGCATCCAACATAGGAGCACCTAAATATATAAAGCAAATACTGACTGACATAAAGGGAGAGATTGACAGCAATACAGTCATAGTAGAGGACTTTAACACTCCATTGTAGTTAGATCTTCCAGACACAAAATCAATAAGAAAACAGAGCATTAAGTAACACACTAGACTAGATGGATTTAATTAAATTTTTAGATCACAGCAGCAGAACCCCAAAGCAGCAGAACAAACATTCTTCTTTAGTGTACATTAAACATTTGCCAAGATAAAACACATGTTAGGCAATAAAACAAGTCTCAACAAATTTAATAAGGTTGAAGTCATATCAAGTGTCTTCTCCTACCACAATGGTATGAAACGAGAAATCACTACAAGAAAAAAAATGCTAAATACTAAACAGTAAATGAGTTAACATTGAGTTCAAAGAAGAAATCAAAAAATACCTAGAGACAAATAAATATGAAAACATGATGGCTTAAAATCTATGAGACAGCAAAAATAGTCCTAAGAAGGAAGTTCATAGCAATAAAGCCTACTTCAAGAAATAAGACAAAGCTCTAACAATCTAATCTTAAACTTAAAAGAACTAGAAAACAAACAGCAAACAAAAACCAAAGTGAGTAAAAAAAAAAAAGAAAATGATTAAGATCAGAGGAAAATAAATGAAATAAAGTCTAGAAAAATAACACAAAAGATTAATGAAACTAAGAGCTGCTTTTCTGTAAAGATAAACGAAATTGATAAACCTTTAACCATTTTCATCAAGAAAAAAAAGCGATAAGACCCAAATAAAATCGGTAATGAAACAAAAGTGACAACAGCTTCCACAGAAATACAAAGAATTATAAGAAAATGCTATGACAATTATATGCCAACAAATTGGACAATCTGGAAGAAATAGATACATTTCTAAAAACATACCATCTTCCAAGACTGAACCAAGAAGAAACAGAAAATTTGAACCAACCAATTACCACAAAAAAATTGAATCAGTAATCAAAAAACTTCCAAGAAACAAAAGTCCTGGATCAGATAGCTTCATTGGTGAATTTTACCAAACACTCAAACAAGAATTAATGGCTATTCTTCTCAAACTATTCCAAAAAATTCAAGAAAGTTCCCCAAACTCATTTTACAAGGCCACCATTATCCTAATTCCAAAACCAGACAAAGACATTACCAATATATATATATATATATATATATATATATATATATATATATATATATATATATATATATATATATATAATTCAGTCTCTCTCTCTCTCTCTCTCTCTCTATATATATATATATATATATATATATATATATATATATATATACATATATATATATATATGTATATAGGTATCACATTACCCAATATCAAACTATACTAGAAGTCTAAAGCAATCAAAACAGCATGATACTTGCATAAAAACAGACACATAGGTCAATGGAGCAGAAAAGAGAGCCAAGAAATCAATTCATATCTACATGGTCATTTAATCTATGATAATAAAAGAAGCAAGAATATACGGTGGAGTAAAGACAGTGTCTTCAATAAATGTGTTGGAAAAACTGGACAGATACTAGCAAAAAAAAAATAAAATGACCACCTTGTCACATGATATAGAAGAATAAACTCAAAATGGATTAAAGATTTAAATATAAGACCCCAAACTATAAAATTTCTAGAAGAAAACATAGGCAGTAAACTCTCTGACACTGCTCTTAGTAATTTTTTTTATGATATCTCTCCTTAGGCAAGAGAATCAAAAGAAAAAATAAACAAATGTGACGATATCAAACAAATTTTTTGCACAGCAAAGGAAATCATCAACAAAATGAAAAGGCAACCTACAGAATGGAAGAAGATATTTGCCTATGATACATCTGATAAGGGTTACTATTCAAAATTTATAAAGAACTCATACAACTCAACACCAAAAGCCCCCAAACAATCCAATCAAAAACAGGCAGAAAAAAAATAGATAGAAGACTTGAATAGGTATTTCTCTAAAGAAGATATACAGATGACCTATAAACATATAAAAAGGTGCTTAAGGTCACTAATCATTGAAAAGTGCAATTAAAACTACAGTGAGATATCACCTCACACCTGTCATGATGGCTATTATCAATAAATCATCGAACAACAAGTGTAGGTGAGGATGTGTAGAAAAAGGAACCCTCATACATTGTTGGTGGGATTGCAAACTGGTATGGCCACTAAGGAAAATATTTTGGCATTTTCTCAAAAAATTAAAAGTAGAACTACCTTTTGATCCAGTATTTGCACTTCTGGGTATTTATCCAAAGAAAATTAAAACACTAATTTATAAAGATCTGTGTACCCCTTTGTTCGGTGCTATTTACAATAACCAATATGTGGAAGCAACCTTATTGTCCATTAATAGAGGATTAAATAAAGAAGTGTAGTACATATATATAAAGAAATATTGTTTGGCCACGAAAAAGAATAAAGTTTTAGCATTTGCAATGACATGGATGGACCTAGAGAGTATTATGCTGAATAAAATAAGCCAGACAGAGAAAGACAAATACCACATGATTTCATTTATATGTGGAATCTAAGGAACGAAATAAGTGAACAAACAGAATGAAAACAGACTCACAGATATAGAGAACAAACTGGTGATCACTAGATGGGAAGAAGGCAGAGAGCTAGGTGAAGAAAATGAAAGGATGAAGAAGTACAAATGAATAGTTACAAAACAGTCATGGAGATGTAGAATACAGTATAAGGAATATTGTCAATAATATTGTAATAACTGTGTATTGGAGCCAGGTGAGTACTAGACTAATTAAAAGATCTCTTCGTAAAGTATATAAATGTCTAACCACTATGCTATACACCTGAAACTAATATTAAAAAAAATTAAAATATCAAAATACTTTTATAGAAGTTATATCTTAAATTTATAGTTATAATCATTCCTTTTTACTTGCCATACTTTATTTTTGTAGTATGTTTATAGATGAAATTTTGTTAACCAGTTCCAAAATCCACTTTTATTCATCAGACTTGGTATGTATCATTTACACAGAAACATGGTTGATGTGCCCTTGAATGTATGTTTTCCCTTGGTCTTGCCCTTTAGTCCTGAAAATCTCTATAATGGTGTGGACAGTGTCAGGTACTTGATACTTTATATAGTTTTACCACTGCATTCTATTTTTTCCACCTTCCCCCACCCTCAGCCATCACAGGGCAACACTCTTAGATTTTTTCTTTTCCTTTTTCTTTTTCTTTTCCAGATAAAGAAGTTTCATCCACTTCTAATCAGGTAATAAAAAATGTTACGTATTTCTGATAAATTTCAAAATACAGATGACTTTATATAAGCATAGCTGTATGTCTTTCTTGCAATTTCTAAATGCATCTATTAATGTCTTTTGTAATTTGAATATTTTAAAATATTTAAAATATTTAAATATTCTTGGTAATTTTAATGCAGAAATAAAAAGAAATAAAAAATTAAAAACATTTTAACGTATTTAGATGGTTGGAAAGTTCTTCTTGTCTCAATTCTACTGAAGTCTATTATTTTAATTTTTGAAACTATTATAACAAAAATAAATGAAATAAAGTCCAATAAATACACACTTATAATCTGACCAGCATAGAACATCAGTCGTTTTTAGCTATTCACATTCTTTCCAATCCTTATGTCCACAAATTAGCATTTATATTTACAAACATGGTGGATATCAACAAACATGAAAAATGTTTATACCTTTTAACACTACATCACAAGCATTTTGTTGATTTAGTTATTATGTAGTATCTTAATTTTTAATTTTTTCTTTCCTGGTTATATAATTGCAAACGTATTTAAACTCTAATTTTTATTAATTGTATTTTATCTCATAAATATTTATGTTTGTGTACATTAATTTCTTAAGTTCTGATTGTTCTTTATATTCTATCTCAATATGTGTGATATAAAGCAAACAACTGTTTTCCTCTAGATATTCAGAGGGATATTAGCGTCCTTTCCTCTTTCATTACACGAGGTGACATGTCAGAGTGAGCAGTAACTTAGAACATAGTTCATGTTGCTAAAACGAGGTCTCTAAGATGTCAGGGTTGAAGACATGCTTTTGGATACCTGAGATGTAGGGTCACCATCAGAAAGGAAGAAAGGTGGTGTGGCCTTGAGTTTAAGTATGATAGATGAGTCTGGATCCTTGATTTCTCTCTTCTTTGTGCTTGGCAGGAAAATGAGAGTGGCAGTGGTTCTGAAGAAGTGTGCTACACTGTCATTAGTCACAGCTCTTATCGGAGGCCTTCCTTGAGCTCCAATGACAATGGTTATGAAAACATTGATTCTGCCACAAAGAGAGTGAGATCCTTTAAAGAAGGGCCAGAAACAGAATACGCCCTTCTCAGGACAACTTGCAGTGCTGGGCCTTCTTCCTGCACCTCCGATTACGATTATGAACTTGTGCTCCCCCACTAGGACCCTCACACTCCATCATCTTCATGGATGCTATAGAACAGGACTCTCTCTCAGCAGTTCATAAAACATTCATCTCTGGCCAGAGTTTGGAAATGATATTCTTTTACTCTATTGCCTTGGGAAACTCTTAAACAGCATCTCTGAAGTTTGTGTGAAGCCATATAAATTGACATAATGATATAAAGTATCCTACACCTTTTTTTCTGTAAGATTGGAGAACATGGAGATGGTAGGGAAACCTTCCTAGAACAATATGCATCCACAAATGCATGACTTATGTTCAGTTTCAACAATGCTCTCCAAATTCCAAATGCTAATATTCTTATTTCTAATTATATATTTTATTTTGAAGTGTAATCTACCTAATGACTGTTAAAATATAAGATCAGTGATGAGATCCTTTGCTAATCTGGTATTTACTTCAATGTCGTGTTCTCCATGTTTTTGAGATTTCCATGTATTTGAGATTTTACATGTGGTACCAGTTCAAGAGTCAATAGTTTTTGCTATTCACTTTCCTGAGAAGAGGAGTTGAGCATGCCATTTAAAAAAAATGAAGAAGAAATACATTAAAGGGCATTGTCTTTCTTTCCAATAGTAAATAGAAGGATTTTGTTCCAATATTAGTAAAAACTAAAAGTAAGCTATACCTACAGTTTTGTTCATAACACACTAGGTAATTTAACTTATAATTAGTTGCCTTTGCTAAAGAAGAATAGCACCTGATTTTAAATTTAAGACAAATTAGTAAATAATCCATTCATTTTTTTTTCATTTTTAGGGAACTTTTAAATTATATTCCAACTTCCTAACAAGATCATGAAGGCTATAATTTACAAAACATCTATGATTTATTTTTCTATATAATGACATTTTGGTCATACACAAGCATCAGTCAATAGATGGACACCAGCTATCTTACTTGTTTTACACAAGTTTTGACTCTCTACTCTTGACAAGTTTTTATGCTTCTTTGTGGTGATTTCAATGTCTGGAAGAAGAACATAATAGAAATATTGCAATTCTAAAAAAGTCTCTCTGTCAGAAATATGCTAGTGTTATAGAAATCAGCTAAATTTAGGAAATGACAAAATTATTTACTCTCTGTACACCCTCGTAATTATTTTTATTTTTAATAAATATATTTAAAATAACATTAAATAATTAAAAATTGTGTAACCATCTGGAATTATAGGAGAAGGGGCAGGTGATTAATGGATAGTATTGTTTAATAAAAGAAATGCTGGAATTCAAAGGCATAAATGTGCCTGGTTTTAACCATAAGCCATGGACAGACCACTTCATCTTTCTGAGACAGCTTTTCATCATAGAAAAATTTTCAAAATTAAATATCTCATGTAGTTTTAAAAATCAATAAAACTTGTTGGAAAAGTGCTTTTTAATCTGTAAACTGTTTTCTAAAGGTTAACTTATTTTTGTGCATATAACTATTTTGAGTTTTAAAATTGTATGTATTTTAATCAATTTTATCAAGTATAATTACAATACAACAAAATGTAACTACCAGTGATGTCAAAAACATGTTGGTGTGAGGGGCCTCCTTTATCCTTCCCTTTTAAACCACAACAGGTTAAACAGATAAAATCCAGTGGAAGATTCCCAGTCTAACACACAGCACATCTGAGAGCTCTGCACATCAGAGCCATTTGAGGTGGATGAATCAGGTGAGCAAGGGAGTTAAAAAGGAAGAGGAGTGGCGATAGATGCTAAGAACACAGCCCAGAGCTCCTTGCAGGACTCAGGGAGAAAGGAAGAATTAGGTTGCTGTGTATACTCTCTATACCCTGAGCATTCCAGCCAGTGATCAGGGTAGAGGCCAGAGTGAAGACAGACTAGAGAGATGAGACTTCTGAGTTCTAGCAACTGACACTGTCAGGTAGAAAATGGAGTCACAGAGCCTGGCCGCCTCCCTGCACCCTCCCAGAAGTAGCAGTGGGCCCAGGAGAATCTGCAGCAGCGAGCATCCAGCTACAGAGCTGGGAGTCTGCAGCCTGGGAACTGAGCATACAGCTCAGTGGCAGACACACTCTGCGGCTGATCCCAGTGATGGGTGGAGATACAGAGGCAGGGAATCTGAAGCCTGGTCCTCACCATTACTTGGAGGAAAAGAACCACAGGCACACCTGTGGCCTCTCTCAAGCCATCCCACACCCACCCATCCAGGCTGATTCTGGCAAAGATACTTGGGTACCTCGGGTAGCACGACACTGCATCTGCTACTGGGGAAACTCCAGGACATCAAGGGATCTGAACTCCATCTCTTAACACATTCTCCCACAGAGGTGGAGCCCTGAGACCAAGACTACTGGACCACAGAGGATACACACAAATTCCAAGGAAAAAAGGGGCATTTTTAGTATCACAGCGGTGATCCAAGAGTCCTGGACAGTGCAGGAGGCTTGTGCACTAACTACTGTAAAACAAAAGAAAAAATTCTTATCAACCTGCTAAAGAGGCATTACTCTTCAAGACAATGTGATCTTTAAATAAGCAGAGTACATTCCCATAAATGTCTAGGTGGACTATAATCTATCAAATACTATGAATAACCAAGCTAACAAGGCAGCTCATATAGAAAATGAAAAATCTTCAGGAAATGTTATTTAAATGACATAGAATTCAAGATCACAGTCCTGAAAAAACTCAGTGAGATGCAAAAAAACTCAGATAGATGGTTTAATGAAATCAAATAAAATCAATAAACAAAAGTAATACTTTACCAAACAAATTGAAACTTTAAAAAAGCACCAAGTAGAACTCTGGAACTGAACAACTCAATAAAGTAGATGAAGAATGAAATAGCAAGCTTAGAAAATAGAGCTGACCAGGTGGAGACATAATTAGAGATATCAAAGGCAGAAATCTGAAAAATGATACATATGGAAGAGAGAGGCTTGAGAGTGAAAATAAAAAAAAGGGAAGCACTCCACAAGAAATATCTGACACCATCATAAAGCGCAACACAAGAATAATGGGCATACCAGAAGGAGAAGAGAAGGAGAAGGGAACAGAGAGGCTAGTTAAACAAATAGTCCATGAAAATTTTCCACATCTATAGAAAAAACTGGATTCTCAAATCCAAGAAGCAAACAGACACCTAATTATCACAAACCAAAAAAGGTCTTCTCCAAACGGTATGTTAAAACTGTCATAAATTAATGACAAAAAAGAATTCTCAAGACAGGCAGGAAAAAGAATATGATAACCAATAAAGGAAAATCCATGAGATTATCATCGAACTTTTAAGCAGAAACTCTCCAAGCTAGGAGGGAGTGGAATCAAATATTCAAACTATTAAAAGAGAGAGATTACCAGCAAAAAAATAATATATCCAGCAAAGTTCTCTTTTAGATATGAAAGAGAGATAAAGACCTTTTCAGACATACAGAAGTTGAGGGAATTTTCTACCACAAAGCTGCAATACAGGAAATACTAAAGGAGGTCATTCTACCTAAAACGAGAGGACAAAAAGATACAATACTATGAGCAAGATGACAGACAGAAACAGAAAAATCGCAATCTGTATTTAAAATAGGGTATTATAAACTTAAATATTACATATTGGTTAAAGGAGGTAAACACATTTTAAATTGCAACTCAGAGATGAACTCACAGCATAAATAGATATAATTTGAGACAACAGAAACAGTAAAGAGGTTGGGATAAATGTCTGAATCCACAAAGGGAAATAGAGATAAGGCACACACAGAAGAACAAGGACTACCACGTGTACAAAACTTTCATTTATATAAACTTTATGGTAACTACACAAACAAAAAGAATCTGGAACTGGAGCACATAGCATAAAAAAAGATGGAACAGAGGAAAAATCACAGAACACCACCAAATTAAAATAATAGATAGACACACAAGGGTAAAGAAACAATAGAGACACTAGAAAACAAAATATAAAATAGCTATAGAAAAATCTTATATAACAATGATTAACCCTGAAAGTACACAAACTGAACTCATCAATAAAAAGGCACAGAGCAGCAGATTGGATCAAAACATAAAACCCAATTCTATGTTGCCTTCAAGAGACACATCTCAGCTGCAAAGACAAATATAAACTCAAATGAAAAGGTGGAAAATGATACTCTAAATAGCATTCAGAGAAAGTGGGTGTAGCCATACTTATATCAAAAGAAACAGACTTCAAGATAATAAAGTTAACAAGAGACAAAATGGAGACTACATAATGATAAAAGGGACAATACAGCAAGAAGACATAACACTTATCAATATATATGTTCCCAATCAGGGAGCACCAAAATATATAAAGCAACTACTCACAGAACTAAAGGGAGAAACTGACTAACACATGATTATAGTAGGGGACTTAAATGCCCCACTTTCAGCTATGAATAGGTCATTTAAACAGAAGATCGATAAGGAAATATCAATCTAAACTGACATACTAGACCAATTGGACATAATTGATATTTACAGAGCCTTTAATCTCCAAAACACCAAATACACATTCTTCTCTAGTGCACATGGAAAATTCTCAAGGATGGACCATATGTTGGGACACAAAACTAGCCTCAACAAATTTAAGAAGACTGAAATCATATCAAGCATATTCTCTGACTACAATGCTTTGAAACTAGAGATCAACTGCAAAAAAAAAAGTAGAAAACCTAACAAACATGGAGATTAAACAACATGCTACTAAAGAATGACTGGCTTATAAAAATAAAAGGAAAGATCAAGAGATGCATAGAAACAAATGAGAATGGAAGTACAACATATCAAAACTTTTGAGATACAGTAAAGTGGTAATAAGAGGACAGTTCATATCATTACAGACTTATCTCAAGAAATAAGAATAATCTCAATAAACAACCTTACATCTTTAAAAAGCTAGAAAAAGAAGGGAAGCCCAAAGTCTGCCGAAAGAAAGAAATGATAAAAATTAGAGCAGAATTAAATAAAATTTAGAACAAAAAAAATCTTGAAATTATTATGCTAAGTGAAATAAGTCAGACAGAAAAAGTTGAAAACCATATGATTTCACTCATATGCAGGATATAAAACTGAAACCAACAGACACATATGACAAATAGAGACTCATAGACACAGACAATAGTTTAGTGGTTACCAGAAGATAGGGGGTAGGATGAGGTAGATAAGGATAAAGGGAGTCTAATATGTGGAGATGGAAGGAGAGTTACCTTTGAGTGGTGAACACACAATGCAATATACAGATGTATTGTAGAATTGTACACTTGAAACCTATATAATTTTATTAATGAATGTCACTCCAATACATTTAATATAAAAAGAATAAATTAATGCAACAAAGAGCTAATTCTTTAAAAAGATCAATAAAATTGACCAATCTCTGTCTAGATTCAGAAGGAAAAAACAATCCACAAATGCATAAAATCAGAAATGAAAGATAAATTACGACAGATAGCACCAAAATACGAAGTCTCGTACAAAAATACAATGAAAGACTGTATGCCACAAAATTAAATAACCTAAAAGAAATGGACAAGATCTGAAAAAATACAACCTTCCTAGTCTGAATCACAAGGAACTAGAAAATTTAAAAGGACCAATCAGAAGTAAGGAAATTGCAACAATCATCAAGAACCTACCAAAAAAGTAAAAGTCTAGGACCAGATGGCATTACTAGTGAATTCTACCAAGCAGTCAAAGATGATTTAATACTTGTTCGCAAACTTTTCCGAACTGAAGACAAGGCAATATTTCTTCATTTTATGAGGCCAACATTATCCTGATACTAAAATCTGCTACAAATAACATACACACACACACACACAAACACACAAACCAAAAAAGCTATAGACCAATATCTCTGATGAATGCAGATGCAAACATTTTAAACACAATACTAGCAGGTTGCATACAATACACTAAAAAGGTTATAATTACACTACAAAGTGACAATAATCGTAACCGCATTGTCATGCTAAACAACAAGCACACAGACCAATGGAGCAGAATTGAGAGCCCAGAAATAAACCCTAGTAATATGGACAAATAATTTTTGACAAAGGAGCCAAAAACATACAATGGAAAAAAGAAACCTTCTTCAATAAATGGTGCTGGGAAAATTGGAAAGCCACATGCAAAGGACTGACACTAAACTGCTATCTGTCACCATACACCAAATGTCTTAAAGACCTGAATGTAAGACTTGAATCAAACATTGCATAGAAGAAAACATAGGAACTAAACTTATGGACCTTAGATGTAGGGAGGATTTTATGAATTTGACCTCAAAGGCAAGGGAAATAAAAGTAGAAAAAATAGATGGGACTAGATCTAACTAAAAAGCCTCTGCACAGCAAAAGGAAGCATTGACAAGACAATAAGGCAATCTGAATGAGAGAAGATATTTGCAAACAATGCTTCTGATAAGGGGCTAAAATCAAAGATATATTTTAAAAACTCATAAAACTCAACAACAACAAAAAACAAACAATCCAATTAAAAAATGGACAGGGGACTTGAGTAGACATTTCTCCCAAGAAGATATACAAATGGCCAACAGACATATAAAAAGATGCTCAATTTCACTAGCTATTAGGGAAATGCAAATCAAAACTACAAAGAACTACCACCTCACACCTGTTAGAATGGCTATTATCAACAAGACAAGTAGTAACAAGTGTTGGAGGAGTTGTGGGAGAAAAGCAACCTCGTACACTGCTGGTGGGAATGTAAATTGGTATAGCCACCATGGAAAACAATATGGAGGTTTCTCAAAAAATTAAATCCTTCTGGGTATGTACAGCAAAAATTTGAGAACATCTATCTGTTAAGATATATGCACTCCAAAGATTATTGTAGTATTATTTATGATGGCCAAGACATAGAAACAACTGAAGTATCCTTCAATAGATGACTGGATAAAGAAGATGTGGTGCATATATACAATAGAATATTACTCTGCCATAAGAAGAGGTGAAATACTGTCATCTGTTACAACATGGATCAATTTGGAGATTATCATGCTAAGCGAAATAAGTCAGAAAAATTTCAGATTCGTATGATTTTGCTCATATGTGGGATATAAAACTAAAAGTAACAAACAAACAGGACAATCAAAGACTCATTGACACAGACAGTGGATTAGTTGTTACCAGAGGGAACGGGGGAGGGGGAGAGTTTGATAGGGATAAAAGGGGTCAAATATATGGTGAAAAGGAAATCTAACTTTGGGTGGTGAACACAAAACATAATATACATATGGCACATTATTGTATTATACACTTGAAACTATGATTTTATTAACCAATGTCACCCCAATAAATTTAATAAAAAAGAACCATATGATTTCACTCATATGTGAGATATAAAACAGAAAGCAACAAATGAATGGAAAAAAAAAACAAGAATCTCATAGACAACAGTATAGTGGTTATCATAGAGGAAGATTATTTGGGGGAGTTTGAAGAGAGTAAGGAGATTAAATATATGGCAATGGGAAGAAACTAAACTTAGGGTGATGCACTTACAATGCAATATACAAATGATGTATTATCATATTGTACACTTGAAACTTATAAAATCTTATTAATCAATGTCACTCCAATAAATTTAATTTAAAAAGACTCTTTTAAGAGGGTGAATAGGAAACTTATAGACTAGAAGAAAACATGTAAACTACATATCTGACAAAGAATAATATCTAGAACATAAAACAGACTTTTGAATTTTAATAATAATAATCCAATTAGAAATGAGCAAAAGACATGACCTTTTTAATGAAGAAAATATATAGATGGCAAATAAGCACATGAAAAGATATTCAATATCATTAACCATTAGAGAAATGCAAATTAAAAAAATGAGATATAACTACACACACATCAGGATAACTAAAAGAAAAAAATAGTGAAGAGAATGTGGAGAAATCATATGTTTCATATATGCCTGTTGGGAATATAAAATGGAATAGCCATTCTAGAAAGGATCTAGCAGTTGTGCCTCAAATTGTATCCCAGAGAATAAAAACTTATGTTCACATGAAAAACTATAGCTACTAACAGCAAATTTAGTTATAATAACCCAAACTGGAAATGATCAGAATATTATTCAACAGGTGAATTTTAGAACAAACTTTGATAAATCTGTACCATAGTATACTACTTAGCAATATAAATAAATAAATGAGCAATTGATACATTGCACAACTTGGATAGACCTCAACAGAATTATAGTGAGTGAAAAAAGCCAGTATCAAAAGGCGACATAATAAATTATTCTATGTGTATAACATTCTCGAAATAACAAAAATGTAGACATGGAGAACAGATCAGTGGCCGTCAGTGGTGAAGAAAGGCGGAGAGAGTGAGGTTGCTGTGACTATGAAAGGTAAATATGAGGGGGTCCTGTGATGGAACCATTCTGTGTCTTGACTGTGCTGTTGGTCACACAAATTAGACGTGTAAAAAAAAATTGTATAGATGTAAATACACAAACACACCAAAATAAGTAAATATTACACTGGCGAAATATGAACAAGGTTGCATCAACTCCTGATTGTAATTGGGGAAAAGTATGTGAAGCATGTATGGGATCACTCTGTATTACTTCTCATAACTGCATGTAAATTTTTATTTCAAAATTAAAAGTTGAATAAAAGGTAGTTGAGGGCTCTACATACTACTTCTAGGTTCTCCTGGGGAGATGGGAAGTCAAAATATGATTGATTTTTCCAAAGTATAAAACCATGAGTCTATACTGATATAAATGAGTGAAAGGGAAAGAAGGAAAGAAAGAAAGGAAGGATGGACAGAGGAAGGAAGGAAGGAAGGAAGGAAGGAAGGAAGGAAGGAAGGAAGGAAGGAAGGAAGGAAGAAGGAAGAAGAAGGAAGGAAGGGTGAGAGGAAAGGAAGGAGGAAGGAAGGAAGGAAGGAAGGAGGGAGGGAAGGAAGAAGGAAGGAAGGGAGAAAGGGATGGAGGGAGAAGAAAGGAAAGGAGAAAGAAAGAGATGAAAGAAGGTGATAAGGAGGCAGGGATAGACAAGCTTCTATGTGGAAGAATTCCAAGTGCTTTATGTAGGTACCCTGTCTCTCAGGAAGGTGGAGCTGGAACTCCCTTCTCCCTTGAGTGTGGGCTGCATTAAGGACTTGCCCTCAAAGAACAGGGTATGAAAGAGGGAGTAGTGTAACTTTACAGCAGAGAAACCTGGCAAACTCCAGCTCAGCCAAGCGACCAAACTAACATCATCAGCAACAAGTCATGTAGACATCCTATACCCCTTACATGACATGATGATAAGGGCACTTTACCTCTACAATCTTTCTCCCCGACACATGTAACATTAGTCTAACCCTGAGCAAAAATGTCAGACAAGCACAAATCCAGGGATATTCTATCAAATACTGATCAGTACACCTCAACTCTACCAAGGCTGTTGAAATAATCTGAGAAACTCTCAGAGCCCAGAGGAGCTTAAGAAGATATGCTGATGTATAGGATGTGGTCTCCTGAAGAGAAAAAGGACATTAGAGGAAAATGAGTGGAATCTGAATAAAGCACAGGATTTAGTTAATATTACTGTACGGCTATGGGTTCCTTCTTTGTACTAAAAACCAGTGTTGGTTCCATAGTAACGAAACATGTTAACAAGAGGGGAAATGGGGAGAGTGGCCTGCTGGGACCAAGTGTGCTGTCTTTGCAGCTTAGCTGTAAACCTAGAATCCTTCAAAAATTAAAAGTTTATTTTAAATATTACTAATCTTTTGGCATCTAGTCTGATGAACGAGTTCAACTTTCTGTGGACAAAAAATAAACCCTCTCCACATCAATGGGTCTCCTATTTTCTTTAATTCTTCAAGGCCCTTGCTGAGTCTGGCTTCACCAGTGTGGCCAGTTGAATACGCTAATTCTAATACCTTTCCTGTATTTCACAATGTCCATCGATCATAGAAGCTTTGCCCCTGGGTAGGGTTGGTGCAGTAACTCAGTGCCCAGATCATACTCTGCTCTCCTGAGCTGGGTGCCCATTGTGCATCTCACTCTGTCCATGTTCCAACATCATTCCCATCCATCCACACAGCTTCCGTGTCCAATAAAAATTATGGATGACTCACTTTTCTATATAGCCATGTTGGTGCATCTGCCTTGATCTCATACACAACTCCTCATTCTCGAATTTCCCTCATTCCTTATTCTCATTCATTCTTAATATCCTTTAAGACCAAATTCAAATTATATTTGTCCAATGAAACCATTCTTTGCTCATCCACTAATTTTTCATCTTCACAAATTAACCCTTACTTTCACATGTGCTTGCAGCAATGTCTATATACTTTTATTGCTGTGATATCTCCCATATTATAATCTCTTTTTAATTTTTCAGCCTCCCTTATTTTATCAGGCTTTGGTGGATTTACTTTTTTTCCATTTTGAATTCCCAGCACATAGAGTAGCATTTGTTGATTTTAATAAAATTTGATTTAATTAATAGTGTTAAATAAGTGCCTACAAGAAATAAGACAGTCTACCATGCTAGGGAACAAAAAGATTGAGAAGCAAAACCCTGTGCTTCTATAGTATAAAATATAATCAGCAAATGTGAGAGTGGTAAAAAGTTAATAACAGGACAATGTAGGTATGATACATTAAAGAAGGAGATGTCACAATTAACTAAAGAAAATATGTTGATATTCACTGTGGAAACAAAGGAAACTTCACTGAGAAGGCAAGACTTAAATTTGAAAGTAGAAAAGAAATTTTAAAAATCAATATGTTGCTTAATCATTATATGAGATTAAGAATTAAAAAGTCAAAGAAAATTCCAAGTTGAATCTCTGGAGAAATTATAGTAGTGCTGACCAAAACAACCAAAAGAAAAATCTGAGTTCATTTTTAAAAGCTCTAATTATATCCTGGGGAGAAGATTCCTCTAGGACACCACACCTGGGTGCCTCAGTCCTTAATGGGAATCTGGCGGGGCTGAGCCATGGAGCAGCATCACTCAGGCTGACCAGTCACTCACCTGGACCCACAGCACTGGGCATTAGGGTGATCCCAGCCCTGCTCAGAAGCCGACAGCCTGAGACAGGACAGCCTAGCAAGACCCACTCATTCATGCCCTTCCTACACAAGTGGTCTACTCATTCTTCCTTAACAACATACTCAGTACAAATGGTCAGAAGGAATTTTAAATATTTTAAATATTTTACACTTTCTAAGAAATTATAGTGACTGAACACAAATTACAAGGTAAGTGTCTTGACAGGGAAGTAACCCAACTTTTCCAGATTGTGAAAATTCACTCATAATGCCAACTCTACAGTTGTCTATCAATAGTGTTTGTGAGGCTCAGTCTTGGTAAACAGAGACTTTACTCAGGAGTCGGAAAGCATTATTTATCTATGTGACCTGGCAGGTTGTGTGCAATTTTCCAGATATCATTGCTCAAGTGGACATCACCATGCCTAGCCTCCTCCCATAAATCCCAATGATATAAAGTGTTGGAAAGTGTTTTGAAGCCAGTAAAGTCATCGTGCAAAATAAAATAATGCCTTTAGGGAGGAAAATGACTTTAGTGCTAAAAGTATCTGGTGTGATCCAGGCTTGAAATCCAGAGTCCAAAAACTTGGGTTCCAGCCCTAAGCTTATTGTGTGTGTAACTCATTTTGACTGAAGGCAACATTCTAGAAGGAGAGAGAAAAGGTGAAACTCAGCAAACACAGTTTCTTCCATGGTAAACCTCACAGTGTAAAGGGTGAGACAGACGCTAACACATGTAAGCACAAATGGTGATTAAATTTAGTTTTCTATTCGGGTTGTAACGAATAGATTTGGAATGAGAGTTTATAAGAACAGAACTTCACCAAATCTGGGGATGCCCCAAAGCCTCAGAATCAACACTTGAGCCAGAAGTGAGAGGCTATGGGACATAGCCCTTAAATCACAGAGCCCTGATTTCCTTCTGTGCAAAGTTAGAGAATTTTCAAAGGTCTGGTCTTTCTGAAATGTAGGTTTCTCACCATCTAATGACACTTGATCAGGCACAGAAACCCACTGACTGCACTGAGACTCATGTTAGGTGGGAGATGATAAGATGTGTGCGGGCTAATTTTGCTATTAAAATTGTGTTTTCCTTCTATCTTCAACTATCTGCACCTTCCAAACCAGACTAACTCAACAAACCAATCAAATATCCAGTGACATGAGGTAGATCTGATGAGTATGTGATCTTCTGATTTGAAGGCGATCAATACAGCCTGCTCAGATGAAAACTGGGTATGTAGATGGGTGACTACTCCTTGCTCTGCGAACCCACAGAGGTCTGCCGGTTCTTCACAGGAAGTTTCAGCCTCGTAGTGGAAGAGCAAAGAGAGAACAGACAGAGTTTTCGTTGTTGTTATCACAACATCTGCATTCCAAACTGATCACTATTTTTGGTGAACAAATCTAAGTCAAGTGACTGCATGGAAGCAGTGATTTGAAGTCAAATTGTGTGAGAATTAGAAAAGTAATCAATGACCTAATATTTGAGCCAGCTCTTTTTAAGGATGGAGTACTGGGTGGAGGGGCAAAGGCTTTTTTAGGCTTTTTTGTAAAAAAGCAAAATAAACTTGGATCTTGCTGTTCATACCTACACACACACATCAGAGGAGGGGAGATAGCCTAACAATGTAGAAATGATATCTTCAATAATTTTATTAACATATGGTGTCAAAGATTATAAAGAAGGTAAAAGAATAGGATATTGGAGTATTCTACTACTAATTTGTTAGGATGGTTTTAAAGTCAAGGTTTAATGAAAAAAATTGTCAAGTTTTTGTAACTAATGCAAAGGGCATATAATTTCTTTCTATAATCTGTTGTAATGTTAATCTTGCTTCCAATTAAATGTAAATGTTTATAGATTTTTTTATCCACTCATAATTAATTTGCTCTTTTTAAAGAATTTTAGTAATTATTTTCATGAGTAAAATTTGCTTACATTTGTCTTATTTGTACTTTTTTTGTCAAGTTTTGTAACGAGGCCATATGAGCCCATAGGAGAAGATGGGTGTGTTCTCCCTTGTTTTAAACCCAGCAAGAATTTCTGTAGATGTTTACATGGCTGTACAAATATCAGGGGGGAAGGTGGTATACAGGAAAAAATGTCTAAAAAGGAAAAATTTGGTAAGCCTGAGGGAAAGAAGTTTAATGTTTTCCCTGTTCCCACCATGCACACAACTGCTATGGCTAGTGGTTAAAGACAGTATACATTTTATAAGAGCAGGAACCTACAAGGCCATTTAGAATTAAAAAATTCACCCTATTGATACTTAATCCAAATTTACTTTAAAACATGTAAATACAATGAGTTTTATCCCTGGATAGAATAAGGCTAATTAGATGAAAAGCTAAATAATCATAAGTGTGTATAACACAAAGCACATTCCTAATCATTGATTTCTCCTTAAATTATGATGCCCAGAACCAGAAGGTTTGGGTAAACCAGAAGCATTTTTCTAAATTTTAATTTTTCAATTAGTATTAACATACAATATAATTTTATGTTAGTCTCAGGTGTACAGCATAGTAATTAGATCTTTATATAATTTATAATGTAATTTCTCTGATTAGTCTAGTACTCACCTGGCACTATGTTGTTACAAAATTATTGACTATATTCTTTATGGTGTACTTCACATCTTTGTGTCTATTTTATAACTACAAATTTGTACTTCTTAAGCCCTCCACCTTTTTCATTCATCCTCCCAATGCCTCTCCCATCTAGCAATGATCAATTTATTCTCTGTATCTGAGTCTGTTTCCATTTTGTTTGTTCACTTATTTTGTTCTTTAAATTCCACACATATGTGAAATCACATGTATTTTTCTGTATCTGTCTGACTTATTTCTCTTAGCATAATACATTCCAGATCCATCCATGTTGTCACAAATGGTAAGATTTAATTTTTTAAAATATTACATTGTACATATGTACCACATCTTCTTTATCTGATTGTCTATTGATGGGCACTTAGGTTACTTCCATATCTTTCCTATTGTAAATACCATTGCAGTAAACAAAGGGATGAATATCTTTTTGATTTATTATTCTTGTTTTCTTAAATACCAAGAAGTGGAATTTTTGAGTCATAAGATATTATTTTTAATTTTTTTGAGGAACCTCTAAACTGTTTCCATAGTGGCTACAGCCATTTGTAATCCCACCAACAGTGCATGAGGCTTCTGTTTTCTCCAGATCCTCCCTAACACTGTTTTGTGATTTATTGGTGATAACCATCCAGACAGATGTGAAGTGATATCTCATTGTGCGTTTAATTTGCATTTCTTTGATGACTAGTGACATTGACTATCTTTTCATATGTCCATTGGCTATCTGTATGTTTGCATTGAAGCAATCCTTATTCTGGTCCATTGATCATTTGTTATTGAATTGTTTGTGGAACTTTTTCTTTGTGTTTAGTTGTAAGAGTTCTTTATAAATTTTAGATATTAACCCCATATCAAATGTAACACTGGCTAATATCTTCTCCCATTCAATAGGTTTTCTTTTCATTTCGTTGATGGTTTCTTTTGCTGTGCAAAACCTTTTTAGTTTTACGTAATCCCATTTGTTAATTTTTTTCTTTGTTTCCCTTGCTCGAAGAGACATATCAGAAAAAAATATATAAGGAACAGCAATGTCAGAGATTTCACTGCTTATGTTTTTTTTCTAGGGGTTTAAGGTTTCAGATCTTACTTTTAAGGCCTTTATCGATTTTGAGTTTATTTTTGTCTTTGATGTAAAAGAGTGATCCAGTTCTATTTTTTTCCATGTATTTGCCCTGTTTTCCCAACACCATTTATTGAATTAACTGTCTTTACCTTCTTATATCTCCTTAATGCCTTTGTAATAGATTACATAATCATGTAGGTGTGGGTTTATTTCTAGGCTCCCTATTCTGTTCTCTTGATAAATGTGTCTGCTTTTATGCCAGTACCATGTTGTTTTGATTACTGTAGCCTTACAATATAATTTGATGTCAGATTGTGTGACACCCCCAACTTTGTACTTTCTCAAGATTGCTATGGCTACTCAGAATCTTTTATGATTCCATATAAAATTTAAAATTATTTGCTCTAGTACTGTGAAAAATTCCATTGATATTTTGATAGGGATTGCATTGAATCTATAGATTGCTTTGGGTAGTATTGATATTTTGATGACGTTAAATTTTTCTACTCATGAGTATAGCATATGCTTTCATTTATTTGTGTCTTTTTAAAATTTAATTTTTAAATAGCTTATAATTTTACAACTACATGTCTTTACCTCCTTAGTTAAATTTTTTCTAAATATTTTTGATGCAATTGTCAATGAGACTGTTTTCTTAATCTCTTTCTGATAGTTCATTATTGGTGTATAAAAATGCAACCATTTCTGAATATTAATTTTGTATCCTGCTGCTTTACTAAATTCATTTATCAGTTCTGATTCTGTGTGTGAGGTGTGTGTGTGTGTGTGTGTGTGTGTGTGTGAAATCTTTGAGATTCTCTACATATACTATCATCTCATCTGCAAATAATGACAATTTTACTTCTTCTTTTCCAATTTGGATGTCTTTATTTCTTTTTGTTGTCCGATAGCTGTGGCTAAAACTTCTTTATTTGTTAAATGTATTTGGGGTGAACTCTTCTACTCTTATCTACCTCCCCTTTCCCGCTCTTCCCTCTGCTAACCACTAAACTATTGTCCATGTCCATGAGTCTCTGCTTGATGTCATGCTGGTTTGATACTTTCGGTTTTATATCCCACATATGAGTGAAACCATATGGTTCTCAACTTTTTCTGTCTGACTTATTTCATTTAGCATGGTAATCTAAAGATCCATTCTTGTGTTGCAAATGGCAGTATTTCGTCTATTATTATGGCTATGTAATATTCCATGGTATATATGTACCAAATTTTCTAATACTATGTTAAATAAAAATAATAAAGGTAAACATCCTTTTCTTGTTCCTGATCCTAAGGAAAACAATTTTAGCCTTTCTCCACTAAATATAATGTTAGCTGTGTGTTTGTCATATATAATCTTTATTTTGTTGAGATATGTTTTCTTTTTTCTAATTTGCTAGGAGTTTTTATCACAAAAAGATGCTAGATTTTGTCAAATGATTTTTCTGCATCTATTTATACGATCATATGGTTCTATCTTCCAATTTGTTAATGTGGTATGTCACACTTATTGGTTTGTAGATATTGAACAAAACTTGCGTTCTAGGAATAATTCCAACTTGATCATGGTGTATGATATTTCTAATGCATCACTGAATTTGGTTTGCTAATATTTTGTTGATGATTTTTGCATCTAAGTTCATCAAGGGTATTGGCCTATAATTTTCTTCCTTCCTTCCTCCTTCCTTCCTTTCTTCCTTCCTTCCTTCCTTCCTTCCTTCACTACTATTCCTTCCTTCCTTCCTTCCTTCCTTCCTTCACTTCTTCTTCCCATTATTCCTTCCTTCAGCTAAGCCTTCCTTCCTTCCTTCTATATTCTATTTCTTTCTTTCTTTCTTTCTTTCTTTCTTTCTTCCTTTCTTTCTTTCTTTCTTTCTTTCTTTCTTTCTTTCTTTCTTCCTTTCTTTCTTGTGACATCTTTGTCTAATTTTGGAATCAGGGTAATGGTGGCCTTATCAAATGAGCTTGGGAAGCTTTCCATTTCTTGATTTTTAAAAGTAGTTTGAGAAGAATAGATATGAATCGTTCTCTGAATGTATGGCAAAATTCACCAGTGAAGCCATCTGGTTCAGGACTTTTCTTTCTTGTAAGTTTTTGATTACTGCTTCAATTTTGTTAGTAGTAATTGGTCAATTCAGATTTTCAGTTTCTTCTTGACTCAGTTTTGGAAGATTTTGTATTTTTAAAAATTTATGCCTTTTCCCCAAATTATCCAATTTGTTGGCATACATTGCTTGTAGTATTTTCTTATAATCCTTTATATTTCTGTGGAGTCAGTTGTCACTACTCTCTCATTTCTGAATTTATTTTAGTTCTCTCTTTTTTTCTTGATGAGTACATAAGACCTGAAACAATAAATTATATAGATGAAAACATATGTACTAAACTCATGGACCTCAGATTTAGAAAGATGGAAGTTTAACTTTGGGTGGTGAACACACAATGCAATATACATATTATGTATTATTGAATTGTACACTTGAAACCTACATGATTTTATTAATCAATATTGCTTTAATAAAGTTAATTAACAATTTAAAAGTTTAAATATATTTTACAAAGTTTATCAATCTTGTTTATCCTTTCTAAGGATTAGCTCTTGGCTTCGTTGATCTTTTGTACTGTTTTTCAGACTCAATTTTGTTTATTTTAGTCTGATTTTTTTCTACTCACTTTTGTCCTGTTTTGCTTTTTTTTTTTTAGTTTCTTTAAGGGTAAGGTTAGATTTTTTTATTTGAGATTTTTCTTTTTATTTAGGTAAGCCAGTATTACTGTGAATTTCCGTCTTAGCAGTGCTTTAGCTCTGTTCCATAGATTTTGAGACTTTGTATTTAATTTTCACTTGTATCAACATATCTTTTGATTTCTTCCTTGATCTCATTGACAACACGTTCCTTGTTTAGTAGCTTGTTATTTACCTTCTACGTGTTTGTGTGTTTTTCAATTTTTTCTTGTAATTTATTACTAGCTTCATAACATAGTGGTTGGAGAAAATTCTTGATATGAATACAGTCTTTTAAATTAATGGAGGATTGTTTTGCTACTTAACATATGGTCTCGTTTGGAAAATGTTTCATGTGTACTTGAGAAGAATGTATGTTCTGCTGCTATGTGGTGAACACTCTAAAAATGTCAATTAAGTACATCCAGTCTAGTGTCTCATTTAAGTTTGCTGTTTCCTTGTTGATTTTTTATTTGGTAGATCTGTCCATTGGTGTCACTGGGATGTTAAAGTCTCCTGCTATGAGTGTATTACTGCCAATCTCTACCTTTACATTGGTCACATTTGCTTTATATATTGAGGTGCTGCTATGTTGGGTGCATAAATGTGTTCTAGGACTATATTCTTTTGTTGGATTGATTCCTTTATCATTATGTAAAGTCTTTCTTTGTCTCTTATAGCCTTTATTTTAAAATCATTTTATCTCATATAAGTTTTGCGACACCAGCTTTTTAAAAATTTTAATTTGCATGATATCTTTTTTCATCTTTACTTTCAGTCTTCGTGTGTCTTTCAATTTGAAGTGGGTCTCTTGAAGACAGCATCTGTACGGGACTTGTTTTCTTATCCATGCAGTGACCTCATGTCTTTTGATAGCCTTGCTGGATAGAGTAATCTTGGTTGTAGGACCTTGATTTTTTACCTCTGAATATTGCATGCCAATCCTTTCTGGCCTGCAAAGTTTTTGTTGAGAAACTAGCAAACAGGCTTATGGGAGCTCCTTGAAAGTAAGTAACTGTTTTTCTCTTGCTGCATTTAAGATTCTCTCCTTGTCTCTAATCTTTGGCATTTTAATGATGATGTGTCTTCCTGTGGGCCTCTTTGGGTTCATCTTGTTTGGGATTCTTTACACTTCCTAGACTTGTATTTTTATTTTCTTTGCCAGGTTAGGCCTGTTTTTACTCATTATTTCTTCAACTAGTTTCCCATTTCCTCTCCCTCTTTTCTTTCTGGTATCTCAATGATGTGAATGTTGGTACACTTGAAGTTGCTTCAGAGGACCCTTAAACTATCCTGATTTATTTTTTATTTTTTCCTTTTCACTGTTTTGATTGGATGTTAAGAATTGATTCAAGTAATCATGGATGAATATTTTTATGTTTATCATTGTTATAATATTGTTCTTTATAAAGACTTTAATAAGAAACTGTTTACTACTATGACAGTTTTTACAAATCTTTTCCCTTTCTGTTGTCACCAGTCATGTGGAGAAGAAAAGAGACAGAACCCACAGATTTCACCCTGTCAGGTTTCTTCCCAGAATTTAAACACCTCACAACCATAATGTTAACCATTTTGATCTACACGGCCGCCTTCACTGGCAACACCCTGCTAGTCCTGCTCATTTGGTTGGATTCAGGACTTCACACCCCCATGTACTTTCTGCTTAGTCAACTGTGTCCTTAATGGATTTGACTTTGATCTTTGCATTATCCCCAAGATGGTGGCCAACTTCTTCTCTGGATGGCAGAGCATCTCATTCTTGGCTTGTGGGACTCAAATATTCTTCTCCCTGACTGTTGCCATTGCAGAATGCACCCTTATAACTGTTATGTGCTTTGATCGCTATATGGCCATCTGTAATCCTCTCTGGTACCCTGTCATCATCAGTCCTAGGGTTTGCTTGCAGATGATTGTTATGTCTTGGGCTGGAGGGGCACTTACTTCCATGAGCCATACTGCTTTCATGCTGCATTTTCATATTTGCAGCCCCAGGGAGATCCCTCACTTTTTCTGTGAAGTCATGGCTGTCCTTAGGATTGTGTGTGAGGACATCTCAGGCTACAAGAAGGCAGTGGTGGTGACAGACATACTCATTTTGCTGCTGCCTTTATCTCTCATCTTGTCCTCCTATGTTCTCATCTTCCTTGTACTCGGGATGAACTCCTGAGAAGGCAGAAATAAGGCTCTGGCCACTTGCTTCTCTCACCTCTGGGTGGTGGGTCTCTATTTTGGTCCAAGTATATGTATCTTCATGAAAACTGGCTCTGCCAAGACTCCAAAGTTGAATCAGGGTCTTTTTCTGTTTGAAATTATTCTCTCCCCTCTCCTGAACACTCTTGCCTATAGTCTCAGAAACAAGGAAGTTGTAGGTGCACTAAAAAAGTTGACAAGAAGGTATCAGTCCTCCAGGAAGAGAACAGAAATCCCACTATCAACTTCAAGCAATTTAGAAATGTACTGGCAAATAATAACCCCTGAGAGGATTGATGTCAGAAACATGCCAGAGTTAGAGACATCCCCAGGTCTCTCTCCTTGAAATAACAATAAGCTGAACATCTAAAACTTAACAAAAAACACCCAAACTGCACTCCAGCACATCTGAGCATGGGATCTGCACATAAGAGCTACCACAGATAAGAATCCCGGGAGACCAATGGTGGACAGGGAGAAACAAAGAAGCTGCCTTTTGCAGCTGGAGCTCCCTGCAGGAAGAGGGAGAAGGGTGAAGGTACAGCAGTTTCTCTGAACAGCCCCGCCTGACAGAGCTGTGACCTCCATGTGGGCTGTGGCAGTGCCCAGGGTTCAGGGCAGAAAGCTGACAAATGGGGACTGCAGAGAATGGGAGATGGAAGAGAAACAGTTTATTATTAAAAGCTGGGGTTGCAAAATGCGAGGCTGAGTCTCAGCCTCCATACGCCAACCCAGAGGGCCCTCTTCCCATATCCTCTAAGTTCAAACACTGCGGAGCCCCAGAGGAATCTGAGCAAACACTGCAGAAACTGTTGCTAACACTGACAGGAACTGAAACTGAGTATAGTGAGTGTGATTGAATATCTATAAGAAAAAAAAGGCATTATTAAGATTTTATATAACCAGGGGTCCAAGAGGATTAGACGCCATCTACTGGAAACTAAGAGAAAAACACATTCTTTGTAACAAGTTAAAGAGAGACCTTTATAAAATAAATCTTCTTTCTGGAAAAAAAGTGGAATACAATTCCATTAACATCCAGGTGGAGAAAGAGTAGATTAAATAACATGAACAACCAATGTGACAAGGCAGCTCAGAAAAAAACACCACATATTAGTGACAGCAGGGCTGCAGAGCCTCATTTCAAAAGTCCTGTGGGAAGTTTGTCTTTTACTTAATTAACAGAATCTTTCACTCGCCTGAACTGTCAGAACTTTTTCAAAGGTGTCTCCAAAGGAGAGCAGCCACTTCTTCCCACAGGACCCTGGAAGATGCTTATAGTCTCATTCCCTTGGAACTACAAGCCAGTTGTCTCTTTCAGATTCTCTAGGGTCTTGTTACTTGCTAATGAGTAAGAGACCAACGGATTCCCTTAATACACTGTGAAATTAGCTGTGTAAACACAATGCTTTTCTTCCCATTTAAATTATGTCTGTACAATAAAAACAAACAATTCAACTATATAGTAATAAAATGAATCATCACTAAGAAGTTTTCCCAAGACAAGATATTCTAGGAGTGCAGTGACTCAAACTTAATTCTCCAGAAATAATATGCCATATGCTTCCAAAACCTACTGAAATCTGAATTTGTAGACTCTTAGGTGTTGATCTCAATTGATTCAAATCTGAACTGATAGCCTTTCTCTTCTAACTCACTGCTCTTTCTCCACTTCTGATTTAATCTTTGAGACAGAAGGCATTATCATGACAATTTAAACCAAGAAACTGCTTCATCAGACTTTAAATTTTTAAATTTATTTTAATAGCTCTATTGAGATATAATTAATATACAACTAAGTGCAAATATTTATAAAGTGTACAACTTGATAGCTTTGGCATAATTCCACCCTGTAAAACTGTCATAGTAATCAAAGGAGTTAACATACACACCGCTCCTGAAGTTTTCACCTGCCCTTACACTGTTACCCCCTCGCTCCTTCCCATCTGCCTTCTTTAGCAAATGCTAATTTGCATTTTGTTATTAGACTCATTTCTATTTTGTAAAATTTTAAATAAATGGAATTATAATGTATGTACTCTTTTTTTGTTTGATTTCATTCACTGAGAATAATTAATTTAAGATTTACTCCTATTGTTGTATGTATTAATAGTTCATTTCTTTTTAACACTGAGTTGGATTCTGTGGCATCAATACACCACAATGTGCTTATCCATTTCACTCTGGATGAACGGATAAGTTGTTTCCAGTTGGGGCTATTACACCTAAAACTGTTAAATTAGCTGTTTGAGAAATTGATGGTTTTCCCCAATAAAATTATCAGTCAGTATAATTAGAATGTATTTAGTATAAACATGTGATTTTGTTTCTCTTAGGCAAAGACCTAGAATTGGAATGACTGGGACACATGTGTCTTCTATAGAGCAGTTTTTGATTTTGAGAAAGTTCAATTTATCAGTTTGTTATTTTATAAAACAACTTCTAATGTTATAACTAAGAAATCCTGAGTGATATCAGAAGCACGGTGGTGTGCGGGGTTCCCTTGATTTCTCCTCTAGAAATTACAACAAATTAAAAAGTTATGATCCAACAAAAAACGCCCAGCCTAAAACACAAATAAGTCTAAGAGAGCTGTGCATTAGAGCATCTGAAAGAGGGTGAATCAAGTGAGCAAGGGAGGAGGACAGGGAGAGGAGTGAAGATTAGTGCTGCAAACAAAGCCAGGAGCTCCATGTGAAACACAAAAAGAGGGGAGAAATTAGGAGACAGAGTGAACTCTCTGTAGCCCTGTCATTCTTGCCTGAGTGATCAGCATTTACTACAGCAGAACCCAGTGGTCAGGGCAGAGACCAGGATACAGAGAGAATGCAGAGGTGTGACAGCTATACTCTAGCAACTGCTATTGCCAGATAGAAAGCTGAGTCATGAAGCCTGGCCACCTCTGCCATCATCCCAGAACATGCCTTCCACACTCATGCCCTCCATAAGAGAATCTGTGCAACCATAACTAAAACATACACTGCAGCTGGTACCGGTGATGAGCAGAGATACTTACTGGAAAACAAAAGAAGAACCTCTTCTTATCGATCTGCTAAAAAGGATCACTCTTAATAATAATAAAAATAAATTTTAAGCAGAGTAAATTTTCACAAGTGCCTAGACAAATAAATAACATATCAAATACTATGAACAGGGGAATCTTTGGAAACATGGCAGAGTGAGAGACATCCCAAAATCTCTCCCCTTGAACAAAATACGCTGAATATCTAAAACTCAAAAAAAGCACCCAAACTGTACACCAGCACGTCTGAGTGTGGGATCTGTGCATAAGAGCTACCATAGGTCAGAACCTCAGATGTCTGGGAGTGGACGGGGAGAAATAAAGAAGCTTCCTCTCACAGCCCCCAGAGCTACCTGTAGGAGAGGGAGGGAGAAGGAGCGGTGAGTTCCCTGAACAGGCATACCTGGAAAAGCTGTGGGCTCCCCACTTCTGGTGGTAGGGCCCTGTCATTAGGACAGAAGGCAAAGAAGCTGGACAGCAAAAAAAAACAAGTTGATTTTTACTGGCCACAGCTGCAAAACCGAAGCTAAGCTTCAGCCCCCAACCACCAACCCTGAGGGCTCCTCCCCTCATACCCTCCGAGACAGAACACTGCAGAGCCCCAGGGAAATCTGAGCAAACACTACCAAAACTGTTGCTAATACTGACAGGGACAGAAAGTGAGGGTAGCAAGCGTGATTAAATATCTACAAGAAAATAAAAAAGCATTTTTAAGACCTTACATAAAGCAGGGATCCAAGAGACTTAGGCACCACATACTGGAAACCAAAAGAAAAGTGCACTCTTTGCAGCAGGCTAAAGAGAGACCTTTATATAATAAATCTTCTCTCTGGAAAAACAGCAGAATACACTTCTATTAATGCCCAGGCAGAGAAATAGTCCATTAAACACCATGAATAACCAAGGTGACAAGGCATCTCAAAAAGAAAGAGAAAAATCTCCAGAAAATAAGCTTACAGACATAGAAATATGTGACTTAAATGACAGAGAATTCATGATGGTACTTCTGAAAAAACTCAGTGAGATCCAAAACAACTCAAATCAACAATTCCAGGAATTGAAAAACAACTAGATGAGCAAAACAAATTCTTTAGCAAGGAGATTGAAACTCTCAAAAAGAACCAAAAAAAAAAAAAAAAAAAAAAAAAAAAAAAAAAAAACTTCTGAAGATTAGAACGTATTGCAAGAGATAAAAACTGAAATAGCAAGCTTGGGAAATAGAGTAGACCAAATGTAGGAAAGTATCAGTGATATCGAAGATAGAAATCTAGAAAAAAATCAGAATGAAGAAGAGAGAAACTGAAGAATGAAAAATAATGAAAGAGAAATACAAGAACTAGCTGATACCATCAGGAGAGGAAACATACGAATAATGGGCATTACTGAAAGTGAGGAAAAGAGCAGGAATTAGAAAGTATTTTCAGACAAATAGTTGACGAGAATTTCGCAAATCTAAGGAATGAACTGGAGCTTAGAATTCAAGAAGTCAACAGAACACCCAATTATCTCAACTCAAAAAAGCCTTCTCCAAGACAGATTGTATTAAAATTATCATAAATTAATGACAAAGAAAGAATTCTCAGGGCATTCAGGGAAGAGAAGACGATACCTATAAAGGAAAACCATTAGATTATCGTCGGACTTCTCAGCACAAACCTTACAAGCAAGAAAGAAGTGGCATTGAATATTCACACTATTAAATGAAAGGAACTACCAGTCAAGAATAATGTATCTAGCAAAGCTGTCTTATAGATATGAAGGTGAAAAAAAGACCTTTCCAGATATACAAAAATTGAGAAATTCTACACTACGAGGCCTGTATTACAGGAAATAGTGAAAGGAGTCAGCTCACCTTAAATGAAATGACCCAAAAAACCCCCAAAAAACAAAAAATACATAATTAGGAGTAAGGCAACTAGCTGGTGTATAGAAGGAGAGGAGTGCGACTCTTACTAAGAACAGGGCATTAAAAGCTTAAACAATAAGAAGAGATTTGCTAGAGCAAGATAGTAATGAACATTCAGCATACATAGGGACAAATTGAGACAACAATGAAATAAAGAGAAGGATTCAAATATCTAAATGAGCAAAGGAGAATGGAGATAAAGCACACGCAGAAGAAAATAGACGACTGTATATACATAACTATCCTTTACATATTCATAATAGTAAACACATGCCAAAGATTCAGAACTGAAGTACATAACATTAAACAAAATGGACTAGAGGGAAACCCCACAAACCCAATCAAAATGAAAAAAAAAAATCACGCAAGGACAAAGAAGCAATGGAAATACCAAGCTACTGAAAAGCAAAAGATAAAATGATTATAAGAAGACCTCATATTTCAATAATCACCCTAAATGTAAATGGACTGAACTCACCAATAAAAAGGCACAGAGTTGCAGAATGGATCAAAAAACAAAACCCAACCATATGCTGCCTCCAGGAGATACATCTCAGCTCCAAAGACAGATATAGACTCAAAGTCAAAGGATAGAAAATGATATTTCAAGCAAATGGCATTCAGAGAAAAGTGGGAGTAGCAATACTAATATCAGATGAAATATACATCGGAATAAAAAAGGTAAAGAAAGATACTGAAGGACACTTCATAATGAGAAAGGGAATCATGCACCAAGAAGACATGACACTTATTAATATTTATGCTCTCAATCAGGGAGCCCTGAAATATGTAAAACATTTACTAATAGAACTAAAGAGAGGAACAGACCAAAACACTATCATAGTAGTGGACCTAAATACCCCACTGTTGGATATGGACAGATCATCCAAACAGAAAATCAGTAAGGAAATAACATCCTTAAATGACACATCAGACCAACTGGATATAATTGACATTTACAGAGCCTTTTATACCAAAATAACTGCTCCTACATACTTCTTTAGTGCACATGGAACATTCTCAAGTATTGACCATGTACTGGGACACAGAGATAGTTTCAGCAAATATAAGAGGGTTAAAATCAGACCATTCATAATCTCTGATCATAATGCTTTGAAGCTAGAGATCAACTGTAAACCACATGGAGATTAAACAACATACTGCTGAAGAATAACTGGTTCAGAGAAAATGAAAAGAGAGATCAAGAGATACATAGAAATGAATAATAAAGATACTACAACATATCAAAACTTTTGGGAAATGGGAAAAGTGATCATAAGAGGAAAGTTCATATCATTACAGGCCTATCACCAAAAACAAGAATGAGTCCAAATAAACAACCTAATGCTTCATCTTAAAAAACTAGAAAAGGAAGAACAGATGAGGCCTAAAGCCAGCAGAAGGAAAGAAATCATCAAAATTAGAGCAGAAATAAATGAAATTGAAAACAAAAAACAATAGAAAAAATAAATACAAGGAGCTGGTTCTTAGAGAAGGTTAATAAAATTGACAGACACATGGCTAGACTCACTAAAGAAAAAACAGAAAGGACACAAATAAACAGAATCAGGAATGAAAGGAAGAAATTATGACTGAAATCACAGAAATACAAAGGATCATGAAAGAATACTATGAAAAACTATATAATAACAAATTTAATAATCTAGAAGAAATAGACCAGTACTTAGAAAAGTACAATCTTCCAAGACTGAATTAAGAAAATCTGGAAACTCTAAACAGACCAATCAGCAGTATGGAAATGGAAACAATCATCAAAAACCTACCAAAAAGTCCAAGTCCAGGACTAGATGGCTTTGCCAGTGAATTCTACCAAATATTCAAAGATTTAATACCTATTCTCCTCAAACTCTTCCAAAAAATCGAAGAGGAGGCAATACTTTCCAACTCATTTTATGAGACCGATAATACTCTGATACCAAAACCTAGTAAAAACACACAAAAAGAAAACTACAGACCAATATCTCTCATGAACACAGATGCAGAAATCCTAAATAAGATACTAGTGAACTAAATACAGCAAAATATTAAAAAGATTATACACCACGATCAAGTGGACTTTATTCCAGAGGCACAGGGATGGTTCAATATATGCAAATTGATTAATGTGATAGAGCACATAAAAAAATTAAAGAATAAGAATCATATGATCATATCCATAGATGCAGAAAAAGCCTTCGACACAATACAGCATCCATTTATGATCAAAATACTTAACAAAATCAGTATAGAAGGAAAGTACCTTAACATAATAAAGATCATAAATGACAAACTCTCAGCCAACATTATATTTAATGATGAAAAACTAAAAACCTTCTCTCTAATATCAGGAACAAGGCAAGGCTGTCCACTATTGCCACTGTTATTCAATATAACATTGGAGGTCCTAGCAAGTGTAATCAGGCAAGAGAAAGATATAAAAGGCATCCAAATAGGAAATGAAGAAGTCAAACTGTCACTATTTGTGGATGACATGATTAAAGCAATAGAACCAAAAATCATCAGATTTGTATGGAAGCACGAAAGACCCCGAATTGCTAAATCCATCCTGAGAAAAAAGAATGAGGCTGGAGGCTTCACTCTGCCCAACTTCAAATTATACTACAAAGCGATGGTAATCAAAACCTCATGGTATTGGCAGCAAAATAGACACACTGACCAGTAGAACAGAATCAAGAGTCCATAAGTAAACCCATATTTACATGGACCAGTGGAACAGAATCGATAGTCCAGAAGTAAAACCATATTTATATGGGCAAATAATTATTGACAAAAAGCCAAAACATACAGTGGAGAAAGGAAAGCCTCTTCAATAAGTGGTACTGGGAAAATTGGAAGGCCACCTGCAAAAGAATGAAACTAAACTGTTGTCTATAGCCACACAGCAAAATTAACTCAAAATGGTTTAAGGACGTGAATATAAGACCAGAATCAATAAAATGCATGTAGAAAACATAGGAACTAAACTCAAGGACCTTGGACTTAAAGAGGATTTTATGAATTTAACCTCAAAGGCAAGAGAAGTAAAATCAAAAGTAAATGAATGGGACTACATCAAACTAAAATGTTTCTGCTCAACAAAAGAAATCATCAACAAGGTAAAGAGACAACCATCTACATGGGAAAATATATTTGCAAGCAATGCCTCCGATAAGGGCCTAATATCCAAAATATACAAAGAACTCATATGACTCAATAACAACGACAACAAAAACAAACCATCAATCAAAAAATGGGCAGAGTAACTGAACAGACACTTCTCCCTAGAGGACATACAAATGGCCAAGAAATATTTGAGAAGATGCTCAACATCACTAGCTATCAGGAAAATGCAAATCAAAACCACAATGAGGTACCATCTCATACCTGTTAGAAAAGCTATAATCAGCAGAACAAGTAATAACAAATGTTGGAGAGGATGCAGAGAAAAAGGAACCCTCATACACTGCTGGTGGGACCGCAAATTGGTACAGCCACTATGGAAAACAGTATGGAGATTCCTCAAAAAACTAAGAATTGATCTACCATATTATCCAGCAATCCCTCTACTGGGTATTTACCTCAAACACTTGAAAACCCATTCCGAAAAGATATTTGCACACCAATGTTCATAGCAGCATTATTCACAGTCACTAGGATATGGAAGCAACCGAAGTGTCCTACAATAGATGAGTGGCTAAAGAAACTGTGTTACCTATATACAATGGAATATTACTCAGCCATAAGAAGAGATGAAGAGATGAAATACTGCCATTTGCAACAACCTGGATGGATCTTGAGATAATCATACTAAGCGAAATGAGCCAGATAGAAAAAGTTGAAAATCACATGGTATCACTTATATGTGGGATATAAACCTTAAAGCAACAAAGGAATAGAAGAAACAAAGACTCAGCGACATGGACAATGGACTAGTGGTTACCAGACAGTAGTGGGTAGGGGAGGAGGGAAGAGGTAGACAAGGTAAAGGGGGTCAAATATAGGGGGTTTTGGGGGAGGGTGAAGTGGGTAAAGGGGATCAAATATATGGTAGCTGAAGGAAACTGGACTCTGGGTGGTAATCACACAATAGAATATGTAGATGTCAAATTATAAAGTACACTTGAATATTATGTAATTGTATTAATCAATGTTACCCCAATAAACTTTAAAAAAGGGATAAAAGCAAATAGAACTATTCTTAAGCTTTTGAATTAGTTCTTTAGCTTCTTGGGTATTACACATGGTAATATCGACATTAGGTTAAAAAGGCAGAAGGGAATATCAAGAGTTTTCACAACAAGGTGGAACTTTTAAAATTTATTGATATATAGATTATGAGAATTGATATTGATCTTTTGGTCTGGTTGAAGGTAGTAAAGAATGAAATAAATAGTTTGGTTTATTATGTGTAGGATATAGCTTAAAGTCTTTGTTTTCCTCTCATGGTGTGGGTAAACGTTAATTGTATGGATAAACAGTTGTTAGCACCTCTGCAGGAGTCTTTCTGCATTCTGTAGCTTCCTTGTGGTCTGGCCATAGGGCTGATCAGTCAGGTTCCCAAAGCTAGCAGTATCTTGCAGGTTCTGAAAACGACCTGTTTTAATATTTAGTCGATTTGTGTATTTCTTGTGCCTCTTCCCTATATCAGCATGTTAAAATAGATTTTAAAGGATTTAATAACTGATCGGAAATTTGACAAAAATTGAAGCTGATTTTTCCAAGTTCAATCAGAATTACAAAGAAAGTCTCAGCATCTACCCCAGATCCCCTCGTTGAGGATATTAGAAATGTAAACACAGGCCACAACTGCCTAAGCAGGTGGAGCTAAACCAAAAAAAAAAAAAAAAAAAAAAAAAGAAAGGGTCACTTTTAAAAACACAGACTAAAGTTGTCTAGCCTGTCTCTTTAAAAATTGTGAATGACAGATAAAAAAGCCTTAGTATAATCATATTAGCAGTAGACATGAAGACACCAAGCAGGAACCTGAGGACCAACCTCAGTCCTCCTCCCACTCTGTGTAGCGTTGTTTTCCGGGTTGCCTAACAAAATTTAAAATTCTCAGTCTTTGCAGTGTTTGCTTGAAAGTAGAAGTCATGTGAGTCCATTGTCTCTATTGTACATTAGATAGGCAGTTAAAAAATATTTGCTTCTTGCACTGAACTCTAAGGTTTTCTTTATTGAGTCTTTCCTTCTAGAAATGATCTTGCCTCTGCGCCCCCTGCCCCTCGCATCTCTGATTTTTGTATTATTGGTCATGTTAGCTGAAGTACTATAGGGACAGAACACAGGCATAGGCTCCTATAAACCTGCTGTTCCAGATAGTCTCGGGGGTCAGAGTTAAAACGATTCTCTCCAGACTGGTGTCTGTGGAGACAAACTTTGCTGTGGGTTCCTCTCTCTAAAAATCAAATGAAGTTTTTTTTTTTTTCTCTTTTCTGTCTTTTCCATGTTATAGGAGTTTGGTTTTGTGACAAGTGATATTATCTTCTCTGGTGTCAACCATCTGCAAGGTGCAATGACCCAGGTGCACCTGGTGGCTGGCCTGGCCAGCTCTCAGGGGAGTGTGCCATGGAGGGCCTCAGCCCATAAGGAGACTTTGTCATCTCCACTTTCACTACCTTTCAGTGCTGTAAAAGTACCATTATAGTAGCACTTACCTAGGGCCAGGAATTAGTGGGTTTGTGGCTGGAGGCAACTCATGTTTTGTGGGAGACCTGAGACACCATGTCTACCCAACTCTCCTGACCCCGTATCACAAAGATCTGCTCTCTTTGTCTCTGGAAGCGATCCCTTGGACCTGTGAAGGCTACACCCTTTGCACTCTCTTTGCGGAGGTGGTTCCTTACTTCACCTGAGCTGTGGAAGACATTCATTGGTATGAGTCACTATTAAAATCCAAAATCCTACTATTGATGGCCAGACAGTGGATCCTTTGACTTAGACAACTTCTAAATAGGTAAGGTGCTTTCTATCTTTGGATGGTATTGCTAGTTTGTAATATCTAATTGGCTTAATGTAATTAATCATTTACAGAAGTCAAGAACTAAAACAGAAATTAACCCAACCGCTTTTCAGGATCCTATGATCTGGTAAAATATTCATTATTAAATATACGTGTTTTTATGTTATCATGAAATCTATTTTTACCGGGTTTACAGATATAAGGTCATGTTATCTGTTAAAAATGCATCAAGAAAATAGGTCAGATATTAATGGACTTTGAAATCCCATAGTTTTAACAAATAAATACATACAAATAAATGGTTCATAGGAAAAAATTTTTAGCAATAATTATATTGTACATATACATGAAAAACTTTTTCTGTGTCTTTAATAACTTGAAAGTTTAAATTTTTGCTTGGTTAATTAAGTGACAGATTGTCATTGAATATCTAGACCATTTCCAAATAAGATAAAGTAAAGAAACATTAATTATGGAACATAGATTTATCACCTTATTTTAAAGGGACTAAATATATTTGAGTCTATCAGTAAATGTGTCTTCTGCCACATTAAAAAAACTTTATGTGCTATGAGGAAACATATTTCAAAATTATTAATTATGTTCATAATGTTGTGGAAAAATCCCAAACAGCTCCAAAAATCAGACCAGCGAAAAACCAGCTCAGAGAGAAAGAGAACATCACTAGCTATTAGGAAAAATTCCTTTTATAGGAAAATTTTACATAATCTGATTGGTCAGTTTGAACATAAACTGTTACATACATCAGGAGTTGCTATGCAGATTTCAAGTAGTAACATAGAGAAGGGCGGGAGTTGCTATAGGTAACTAGTAAACACAAATTGTTATAGGGAGCAGAAGCTGCTGGAGTACAAATATTTATATTTATAAGTCGAGGAGAAAGCAAGCATATTTACAAAAGCAAAAAGGCTGATTAGCTTTTAATGGAAATTCCTGAAATTTCCTTTTCAATAAGTGTGTCAATCTAAAGAATCCTGATGTAACAGTTCACAATCACTTCACTTTGTTTTCACTACCAATTAAGATGGACCTTTGAATTGTTTATACATTTTTGCTATTGTGAACAGTGCTGCTGTGAAGATTCACTTAATTATTTAAATACCTGTTTTCTATTTCAGGGGATCTATATCTAGGAATGGATTCATTCAACCAGATAGTAATGTTTTGCAGAGTGGAAATTCTAAACTATTGTACACAGAGGTCACACTATTTTACTTTTCACAAGCAGTGTTTAAGGGTTCTGATTTCTCTACATCAGTGTCAACATTAGTCATTGGCATTTTCTGGATTATGATCATTGAAACGTCGTGGGATTCTCGAACAGAAGACGGGACACCGAGGCTATAAAAAGGAAGCAGCGTTTATTGATGCTGGCACCGACTCAGCGGATTCTTAACCAAAGGCTTAGCCCAGATTGTAACATGGCGGGCAGTTTTATACAATCTTGTACTTCCGCATTCTTACACAGCTATAGATATTTCATGTAAGGAAGGAGAACATAAGGAGAACATCGATTGACTGCCAAATTATAAGGAAACCGGCTTAATTGTTTAAGTATGTTTTCGGACTGCCACATCAGCCAGAGAGTCCTGGGATGGAGGGCACAGTCAAGAACTAACTTGTTCGAGCAGGAAATGGTCAGGCAGGGTCAGGCCACATTCCCCTCTTTGATGCTCAGACCCAGGACTGAATAAGAGAGCATCATCTTTTTCTTCTAATTCTTGGTTTAGGAGCTGGTACTTCCATAGCATGAAGACCTTGGCTGCAGTTTTTCTTTCTACTATAGCCTCCATGATGGAGGTAGTTGACCAGATAACAAGAGGCAAAAGGCACAGGAGGAAGAGACAGGTCCCACGGAGGAGAAGTACTATCCCAACTAAGGTCTTGAAGCCACCAAAAGTGGAGAGCCAACCTCCAGAGAGGCTACTAGGATCTTATCCTTTCCAACTTTGAATGGGCACATGAGCTATTTTTCTAATAGTAGCTATGTCAGTCACATCTTTGCCATTGTCATCTATTTGGAGACAACAATTGGATCAGTTAAACTTCCTGCATACTCCCCCTTCTTCTGCTAGCAAATAATCGAAAGCTAAATAGTTTTGATATATTGCTGCATGCATTTGGGACTGCTGTGTGGCCAGGAGTTCTAGGGCTGAGGCTGTCTGGTTAGTAATGATCTCTAGTACAGCCTGTAACCTGATGATCCTATTAAGCATGTATATGGGGTCCAGTAACCCCAGCTTCCATATTGGGCCCAAGTTGTGGGGCCATAGTATTAGATAATACTGTGGGCAGCCATTCATCTTCCCCCCACATTTGTTGTCCCCCTACTTCGAGTGACGTCTTAGTCCTAGCCTTTAAGTCTTGATATAGAGGAACACCTAGCTCATTTCCTCCGTGGTCCAGTAGGAGGAAGACACCAGACTAAATGATCCCAATGGTGCTACTTCTCTTCCAGTTTGTTGGGAGTTGAGTGTATGCCCTCTTTCCACAAATCCAAAAGAGCCCATCAGGGGCTTTCCAACTCCCGGGGCTAGAGGAATTGAGGGTTTCCCAGAATGTGCCAATAGCTGAGATGGCCTGGAAGGGAGGGGTTAGGGACTGTGCCATTCCCTATAGTACAGTGTATGACAGTCAAACCTTAGTCAAGAGAGCGGCATAAAGAGGAGTTAGTTGTAGTACTGTTGGTCCAATACCACCAGTTTAGGTCTGTGTAATTTAAAAATAGCATTCTTCTACATGGAGTTTCTCCAACTCACTGAATGTATCTTGGATCTATCCGGTCAAGACATTCTTCCCCTACTCTCTGAGGAGAGGACCCAGCTCTGGGGACTACTCTCTTTGTGTTGAGCCACCATGTGGTTCCACTGGAGAAGGAAAAAGGCATCTAGGTTAGTTCCCTTCCAAGGCCAATCTTCACTCATAAGTACTCCTCCACAAACCCAGCAGTTAGTGACACCAAGTTCATGGGCTAAAAGAGGTCAAAAAGAGGTTTTTTTTCCCAGGGTTGGGAGGTCTAGGTTTTGGCGTAAGACCCTTTTAAGCGGGTCATAAATTGGACTGGGCCCTGGAGGTGGTTTAGATTTTGTCTGTTCTATTACTCACTGTACAGTCTCTTTGACTAGCTAGGCTCAGGCACAGTCTTGGATTCCGCCTCCATCCGAGGTGCTTACATGCCCAAGGTATGTCCAACAGGCCCATCTCACTTGAGCTTGGCCCCTGGCAAGTGTGTCCCACTACGTATTTGTTTTTTATCCATCCCATCCAGTACCTTTGCCAGCATAAGTGCAAATGGTAGCTGAGTTGTAACAAGTGGCTGGTTGATGGGTATATGAGGTAAAGGCCTGCTGGACCTGACCACCTACTCCGTCAGCACCTAGACATTTATCACATTGAGTCTGAGTGGCCACCCTCAAGGGTGAGCTTATGAGAAGCATTAATAGAGTCCTGAGGGGTATGCTGGCCATTTTCGTGGGGTCTCGGTGTCCTTAGGCTTCTGACACGCGTAGATTGGTCAGCTTCTGTGGTGACCAAAGTGGGGCCAACATCTTACTCTTGGTCTATTGGCACAGTCGGTATTTTCTTCCAGAGGGTTGCACTGAGGGACTCAGAAGAGTCTAGAACATATTACCACTCTGCAGCTGCAGGTTTATATCTGCTGAGAAGTATCCAGGGTGTTACTTCAGCAACCTTAACTGCAGTGGAGATAGATAAAATGACAGCAAACGGGCCTTTCTACAGGGGTTTTAAGGGCTGAATGTTCCACTCTTTTATCCAGACAGAATCTCTTGGCTTAAAGAAAGGAACTCCAGTGGTTAAACTGACAGGGAGCCTTTCCCTTACCCATTAGTTGAAAGTCTGGAAGGTGGTCCCTAGACCCTGAAGCTGTTGTCTCAGAGTTAATTCACCTATTTCCTTGAGGTCTCCTTGTAGTCCTTTGATGAGTGGTGGTAGCCGCCCATACAGGATCTCGTAGCGGGAGAATCCAGTCTTCTTGATTGAGGCCAACCTGATTCTTAATAGTGCCATGGGGAG
Organism: Pteropus medius; assembly: GCF_902729225.1. Lineage (NCBI taxonomy): Eukaryota > Metazoa > Chordata > Mammalia > Chiroptera > Pteropodidae > Pteropus > Pteropus medius. The sequence goes on along the minus strand of NW_024349798.1, from coordinate 17,978,526 downwards.
GACTTCGTCCTAATGTAGATGTGTCTCCTGACATAGTTTTCCCAACTGAGTCTTAAGGGTGCTATTCATGCGTTCCACCTGGCCTGAACTCTGTGGTTGATAGGCGGTGTGCAATTTCCGTTTAATATCTAAATACTTGGCTGGTAGCTGCACTATTTCTGCTACAAAGGCTGGCCCATTATCTGAGCCAATGGTAATTGGTAGGGCAAATAATGGAACAATTTCTCGAAGGAGCAGTCTGGTTACTTCTCAGGCCTTCTCATTCTGGGTGGGGTAAGTCTCTACCCAACCAGAATAGGTGCATACAAAGACCAAGAGAAACTTGAAGCCCTGTGATCAAGGCATTTCAGTGAAGTCTACTTTGAGTTCCTCAAAAGGGGTGCCACCGACACTTTGGACCCTCAGTGGGGCACATGGCCCTTGCCTGGGGTTGTTGTGGGCACAGACTTCACACCATTTACACACCACTCAGGAGATGCTAGAGAGCCAGGGGATGTAGAAGTACCAACCCAGAGTGGTTTCTAGGGCACTGCAACCGAGATGAGTCCTCTGGTGAAACTGCTTGGCAAAAGCTGGGGCTAGGGTCCCAGGGACTGCAATTTGCCCATCCTCGAACTTCCACCATCCAGCAGGGAGGAGACACCCCTCTTCAGTCTTAAATCAGGCTTCTTCTTGAGGCTACTACTTGGAGTCCCATTCTGCTAAAGGACTGGGAACCAGGGAAGCAGTTAGAACCATAGGGCTGGTGATCGCATCAGTCGCTGCCAGTTTGGCAACATGGTCTGCCCTGCGGTTATCCCAGGCCATTATGATGTCCCCTTTTCGATTTCTCTGCAGTGCATGACTGCTACTTTTTGGTGGGCCCACACAGCATCTAAGAGTTCTAGAATTTCCTTTCCATATTTTATGTCTTTCCCCCCAGCATTGATTAGACTCTTCTCTTTCTAAAGGGTTCCATGTACACAGAGGGTGGTGAACGCATGCTTAGAGTCAGTGTATATGTTAGCACACACTCCTGCTGCCAGCTGAAAGGCATGGATCAAGGCAATAAGCTGTGCCTTCTGTGCTGATGTTCCCCTAGGCAGAATGTAGGGTGGTGAAATGTAGGGTCACCAGAGTATGGCCTGCAAGGCATTCTCCTCCCCTCACAAAGCAGCTACCATTCGTGTAATATTCTACATCAGGGTCCTTGAGGATCTGGTCTGTCAAGTTGAGTTGGCTGGAAAACGCTTCATATGTGACTTCAATGCAATCATGGTCTGGCTGGCTGGGCCAAATGAGTAACAAGGTGGCTGGGTTCAAGGTTTGTACTACCTCTAAGTAGATGTGTGGATTCTTGCACAGCATTTCTTGGTATCTGAATAACTGGGCATTAGTTATTCAATACTATCTCTTGTGCTCCAGTAATGTTATTATTGAATGTGGTACTCAAACTGTCAGTTCTTGCCCCATAGTCAGTTTGTTGGCCTCTGACACAAGAAGAGCTGTGACTGAGAGTGCTCACAAGCAGGATGGCCAGCTCTAGGTGACAGAGTCAAGTTGTTTGGAGAGATAAACCACAGGACAGTGCCAAGATCTTAGCAGTTGGATTAAGACATCTACTGTGACACCTGTGAACTTGTGTACATACAGAAAGAAAAATTTAGCTAATTCTGGGAGTCTTAGTCTGGGGGCTGTTAGTGAGTACCCATTTGATTTCTTTAAAGGCCTTCTGTTGTGTAGATTCCCAGAGCAGGGGCTCCCATTCTCCCCTTTTTGTGGCTTCATAGAGGGATTTGCCAGGATGAAGAAATTAGGTATTCAGATTCAGCAGAAGCCAGCTGCTTTGAGGAATTTGCGGACTTGTCACTGGGTGGTAGAAATGGGAATTGAGAAGACCATTTGTTTCCTTTCTGGGCGGAGTTGGCATTGTCCCTGTGACAGGTTGGAAGCTGAAGTATTTAACCCTTTCTTGGCAAATTTGTGCCCTCCTTTTAGAAACCTTGTAACCTGCTTCCCAAACAAGATTGAGGAGTAGATATGTTCCTTCCATGCATTCCTCATAAGTCTCTCCCTCTAAGAGAATGTCATCTACATACTGGAGTAACATACAGCTGTGTTGGTCTGCTGGGAAGTCCTTTAATTCCGAGGCTAGAGCTGTCCCAAAGATGGTCAGGGAGTTCTTGAACCCCGGAGGCAGCCATGTCCATGTCAAGTGGCCCTTATCTCTGCTTTCAGGGTTTTCTCATTGCAAGGCAAAGATTGGTTGACTCTGAGAAGCCAGGAAAATGCAGAAGAAGGCATCTTTGAGGTCCAGACAGGTGAACTAAGCCGCCTCAGTGGGGATGAGGCCTAGGAAGGTATATGGTTTGGGGAGGACAGGGTGCAGGGTGACAGTCGCCTTGTTGACTGCTCATAAATCTTGAACCAGCCAGTATTCATTGGTCTCTGGCTTCTGATATGGCAGGAAAGGCATATTCTAGAATGATTGGCAGGGATGGAGAATTCTCTCTAAATGTTTTTGGATCCCCACTTGTGCCTTATGGTGGATGAAATAGTTTTTTACGAGGTGGCTCAGCTCCTGGTTTTAATTCTACCACCACTGGAGGAATGTGTCAGGCTAGTCCTGGAGGGTTGTCTTCAGCCCACACTCCATGCACCTTGAAGGGAAGCTTGGGTCTTTGTTGGGACCCTTCTATGAGACTATACAGGTGCCACTGTTTTCCTTGGGGAATTGTGAGTGACATAATCCTTGCTTCTGGCCCCTCTAAGTTTAGGGCTGCTTGGCCACGTGAGTGAAAGGTAATCTGAGCCTGTAATTTCTCTAAAAGCTCTTGTCCCATCAGTGCCACAGGGCAGTCAGGCAGATTTAGGAATTCATGCATGACTTCTCATCCTCTTAGGTTGCACCGGCGGGGCTTCAGGAAGGGGCGACAGACTCGTCTGCCAGTTGCTCCCATAAAGGGGGCCCATTGGCCAAGTTACAACTGATTGTTAAGCTCTGGTGTCAACTATTAGCTTGGTCTCCAACTATCATTGGGGCCATAGGCTCCTGGGAGCATAGTAGAATGGAGCCCGATCTGGCCTAGTCATCTCCAAACTCTTTCAGGACAGCAAGGCCAACAAAGTCATCCCGATAAGAGCCTGGGATGGGCAAGTCGGCTGATAATGCCCTTGCACTATTTGGCTGTATCTTTGGGGGCTAGGAGCCAGTGATGGCCTACCTAGTCATTAAGGACACTCATTGTTCCAGTGGCCTAGCTGGCGGCGGTATGCACATTGGTCTTTTTTAATCTCATTTTCATGGCTGGGGGTCTCCCTGTTTGAATTCCCCGCTGGCTTTGTCCTCAGTCTTGGAGGGCACTTCTTCTAGGGCGCTCAGACTACTCTACCAATACAGCAGCAAGTAGATTGACTTTCTTCTTCATCCTTTGGTCAGCCTCTCCACAGGCCTCTTGGTCACAATTGATGAAAATCTTGGTTGTAACTTTATGGAGTTGGCTGACGTTCGTGCCAGCAAAGCCTTCCAGTTTTGCAGTTTGCGCCAAATGTCTCTTTGGGCCTGCCAGACAAAAGCTGTATTGACCATCCTCTGGGTTTCTGCTGCTTCTGGGTCAAAGAGGGTGTAGAGACGGAATGCCTCACAAAGCCTCTCATAGAACTAGCTTGGACTCTCTTCTGGTCCTTGGAGGACTTCTGAAGTCTTGCTCCTATTTATGGCCTTCTTCTCACCTTCCTTCAGACCACCTAGGAGAGCCTCTTGGTATTGTGCTAACATCTGAAGTCCTTTGTCATCATTGAGGTCTCACTAGGGTCCTCTTCATGAAATTGATTCTGGGTATAGGTTTGCAAGGTCAAGGCACCTTCCAGAGCATGTTCCTCAAGCCATCTCAAGGTGGCCTGGGTGATGCACCGGTGCTCTTCAGTGTTGAAGAGGGTTAGGAGGGGTCACTGGCAATTGGTCTAAGTAGGTTTGTGAGTCTGGATGATCAGTTGGAGGAGGTCAATCATGGCCTGAGGCTTCTCTGTGAAGGAAAGGGTATGATTCTTCCAGTTCAGGAGATTGGTAGTGGTGAAGAGTTGATAGATGAAGGTGCAGCAGCCTCCCTGAATCTAACTGTTCTGATTGTAATAGATGGGGACTCAGGTTTCCTGCAAGGGCAACTGAAGCACTTCCCCTCTGACTGGAAACTCATTGGGCTGGGCTCCAGTGGGGCCATAGGGGGTCAAGACAGGAGGTGGTGGCAAGTCAGTGGAGGCTGGCATGGAAGGGGTCCCAAGAGAAGCCAAAGGGGCTGGGGTGGATGGCTCAGAAGGAGAAGGCAGCTGTTGGAGGCTTTCAGAAGAGACGGATAAGGTGGTGGGACTTCCTCTGGGTCTGCCAGCAATACAGGTTTCTCTTTCTTCAACTAACCTTGGGAGAGTGCCAAGGCATGGGCTAGAAGGACCCTACAATTCTCCTCTAGGCAGACTCTCAACCAAGGGGGCCAGATTCTTTCAAGAATCGTACAAGGTAATTGGTCTGCATGGCCAGGTTGATCAGTAATGACTTGAGCGATCTTTGCAATGACTTGCCTATCAAGAGAGCCCTCTGCTGGCCACCCAACACCAAAAGTGGGCCAGTCGATCTCACAAAAGATGCGGAGTTTCTGTGGAGTGAGTTTAACTCCATAATCTTCTGAATAACCTTTTTTGAAATTCTTAAGCATACAACCTAAAAGTGTCTGTTTACTCTGTTGTCCACCCATCCTTCCACCCATGGTCAGTGTTGCACATGCACTCAGAGATTCGCTTTGCCCACCTCCGGCCACTTCTCTCACAGGGATCTTTTAGGCACCTTTTAGCAATTGATGGATCAGTATAAACCCCTGACATTGATCACTGGAGTAGACTCCTCACGGAGATCCAGTGACAGCACCCTAAGCTGTATGAGGTCAACCACAGAATCACCGATAGGTGCTCAACTCTTGCTTCATAGTCAGGCCACATCTCAGTCACACGCAAACACACACCAAACACACTCCATCCTCCACCCTATGTACCTGAGAGGTCATAGTTTCCTCTAACAAATGTAGAGTACTCGGGTGACCTCAGGAGTTGACCTGACTCTCCTTCTGTCCTCTAGCAGACAGGCTGTTCCTAGGACCCGGGTCCTTACCACTCAGTTGGGCGGTGCTCCTGGGCTGGTTCCCATGACTTTCCGGGTTCCATTGTGCTCTTGGAGCCACCGACCCAGTCTGCTGGAAGAATAGTCCTTTCCTACAGACAATAGGTCTGCTGGTGCCAGGTGAAGTCTGCTTCTCCCAGCGTCCTGGGGGCCAGAGCCCAAAGACAAAGGAGGCAAAAAAACCAACATCTCCAGATCCCGGACGAGCCCCCAGAAATGTTGAGGGATTCTTAAACAGAAGGACGGACACCGAGGCTATAAAAAGGAAGCAGCGTTTATTGATGCTGGCACCGACTCAGCAGATTCTTATCCAAAGGCTGAGCCCTGGTTGTAACATGGCCGGCCGTTTTATACAATCTTGTACTTCCGCATTCATACATAGCTATAGATGTTCCATGTAAGGAGGGAGAACATTGATTGGCTGCCAAATTATAAGGAAACTGGCTTAATTGTTTAAGCTTGTTTATGGACTGCTGGGTCAGCCAGAGAGTCCTGGGATGGGGGGTGCAGTCAGGAACTAACCCGTTTGAGCAGGAATTGGTCAGGTAGGGTCAGGCTGCCACACTAGTGTGTGGGGGGCCATGCTGTTTTCATTCACATTTCCTTCGTGACTCATGACATCTGACATTTTCTCTTGGGCCTGTTGACCATTCATGTCTTTTCTAGAGAAAGGTCTATTCTAGTAGATTTTTAAAGTTTAGTTGTTTGTCTTTTTGTCAATGATTTATAAGAGCTCTTTGTTCTGAATAACATATTTTCATTAGCTATATAATGTGTACCTTTTTTTTTTTCCTTTTTGTGGGCTGTCTTTTCACTTCTTGGATAGCTTCTTTGGTGCCAAAAAGATTTTAATCTCAAAGCCATCTCATTTATCTTTCTTTTCATTGCTTATTGTTTGATGTCAGATTGAAGAAATCATTGCTAAATCCAAAGTCATGAAGATTCATCCCCATATTCTCTTCTGGAGTTTTAAATGTAAGCCTCTTATCTATTTTAAGTTCATTTTATGTGTGTGCAATAAGGGTCCAATTTCATTTGTCTGCAGGTGGGAGTCAGTTGAAAGGGCTCTCCTCTATCCAAGTCCATGTTGTCTGCCCTTGTCAAATGTCCAATTACCTTAGAGGGATGGGCTTATATCTGGGCTCTTAATTCAGTTCCATTTTCTATATGTAAGGCACGTATTACATAACTTGGTTTCTGTCGGCAACAGACCACATTTGTAGACATGGTTTCCTAAGGGTATAGGAGCAGAAATATTTCTATCCCCTAAAGATTTGGAGCTGTGCTAAAGTAGCACAGTGCATTCCTCGTGTGTGTGATGCTGCTGCTGTTAGCAAAATCATGGTGCCGACAGTCATCTAAAGGCACTGTCACCTATAGGACATAATGGCTGGTCATGGTGGTCAATGACCACGTTATTGGTTCTGTCACCTATAGGACATAATAGCTGGTTATGGTGATCAACGACCATGGTACTGGGTAATGTATTTTCTACAATCTTACCATTTTATTTTTGATCATTTTTATTTGATCTTTTATTCGCATTATTTTATTAAAAATGTTCTTGTTTTAAAGTTCCAATAAATGAAGCAACCATCCACGAATGTGATATATAAGTCACTCCTCTCAGTATGGTATTTTTGTTCTTTATAACGAGAATTTCTTATAGAAATCTTTATTCCTTAATACTGTAGTTACAAGAATGTCATATAATAATATATACAATCTAACCAAGACAGGCTGATTAAAAATCTACATAATGTAAAAATATACATATTTGAAAAATTAGTCACAAGCAAAGATGCATGCACTGGGGGGAACAGGTGACAAGAGACCTGGAGATCAAGGTCCCATAAGTCATATTGTCTTAATCCTCATTCACAGTAAATAAGTTCCAGTAACCAATACAGGTATCCCACACCTATCTAAATACGCAAGGGCAAATCATGACCAGATACATACACAGTGTGAAGTAGTCTAGGACCTTTCTGTGATATTCTCATGAAAAGAGTATATAAGGATTAACCATGCGGGTAGTTGAAAGCATCAGTTATTTATTCTATTTGGACTTGGAAAATGTTTAACTTTTGACATGAATATCTGTGAAGACAATATGTCTCCTTTTACTATGTTTTCTTCACAACTGACATGCACTTAAAGTGAGAGAAATTTTGATGGTCATTTGTCCTAATAGTGATAACTAAAGTACTCCTAAAAATGTAACTTTTCAATAATACATTTTATTCTGCCACTTGACGTGGAACATGGATTGTCTACAGCTTTAAAGCAAAAGGGAGAGGATGGGTATCTGAATTTTAGTGCTGTTAGTTTCAGAGTTCTATAGTTTCTAGCAATGTCCTTAAAGCATGAAAGTGATACCACTTCTTGTGTATTTAACAAAATGGACATTAATATGAGCTATTACATGAGAGAATACCCCAAAAAGAAGAAACATCACACTTTTATTTTTCCTCTGGGCCTTTTGAGAACCTGGGCCAAAGTGATAAATTATTCATGGCTCCCATCAAGCAGTGGTGTTTTTCAGCACGTTACTGTTTAGAGAACAAAGTAAATTCCTGATACTGGAATATGTTGCATTGTGCCATCAGCTACCTCATTCATTCAGTGGCTATTGTGTCTCTAGATTATATCACTCTCTTGTGCTTGATTTAATATCATAATCTTTTGTACTGTAACATTTTATGTTTAGGTACGTTGGACATTCATCAATTCAGGGGGTAAATGGTCTAGAGTTGGGAATAGGATGTTTATGGTTAGAGTCAGGGTTGGCGGCTAGGCATGGGGTCCCTGGTCTGGGGTCTGTTTCATTCTGTGGTCTGCTTATGGGTCTGAGGTTCATTTATTGGGGTTTGGTCTGCATCTGGGGGTTGTTGTTCACATCTGTCATCTGGCATCAAGTGACTGGGGTCCAGTGTCTGGGTTTGATTTTGGGATCTGACTCGCAGGTCCTGGATATGGCTCCAGGGTCCATCTCCAGAGTCTGGGGTACAGTTCATAGTCCATTTCTGCATCTGGGGCCTGGTGTATGGGATCTGGTCAGGTTTGGCTGTAAGCTCAGGGTCCATGTCTGGGTTTCAGGTCCAGCTCTGGCTCCAGGGTCTGGTGTCTGGAATCTGGCATCCAGGGTTTGTTGACCCAGTGTTCAGTCTCTGGCATCTAGTCTTCTGTATCCTGAGTCCAGAGTTTGTTTTTGGCTCCAGGGCATGGCTTGTATCCAGGGCCCTTGCTGTCAAGTCCAGGTCTCACGGTTTGGGGTCCACTTCTGTGTCCAGGTTTCAGGGTCCAGTCCTGTATTTGATATCTTGAGTTTGGTTGTGGCATCTGATGTCTGTCAAACAATGGTTATTGGCTCCAACACCAACAGGATCTCCAAGTTGAGGTGCAGTGAAGATGGACACTTTATTCAGTGCAAACAGCTTAATTGTGATACTGCACAGCTGTGAGAAGAGCAAAGCTGTCGAGCAGCTCAGTAGTGCTACAGGTCAGTTATGAAGGAATATGACTGTGGAACATGGCTGTAAGGAGGGCCTAAAATGAGGTGACTCAGGGGCCTGTTCCTCTTCAGTTAGACAGCTGTGCTCTGCTCTGTTTTCCAAGCTCCATTGTGTTTAGGTGCTTTGTTTTTCTCTGGCAAGATGTCTTCAGAACGCAGTTCAGTGCTGGGGGAAGGCAGGTCAGTGAAATGTTCTCCCTAAAGTGTGGTTTGCATGAAAGATCCCTGTGTAGAAATGGCTGCTAGTCCATGTTTTTGTTTGTTTGTTTATTTGTTTAATTTGAGCACTGTCAGGCACCAGGTACTCTTCTTAGTAGGTATTTCTTTCTCAGACCACATGTCTGTCTTCTGGCATGTGAGGGGAAAAAGGGCTCCTGGAGTAAGGGGTGGGAAGAGACCAGGAGGCAAATTTAGCATCTCTGCTCTAGCCAGCATGTGAGGAGCAGAGAGGGTTTCTGGGGAAGATGGTTAAGACAGATCTGAATGTGATTTGTCCATCAATTTTAGCATGTGTGGAATAGAGGGAGTGCCTGGGGAAGGAAGAAGTAGAGAATTGGGGGGCGGGGGGAATCTGTGTACCAGTATAACCCAGTGTTTGAAGGGAAGAGCAAGTCTTCGGGGCAGGGGAGAGGAGCATCCTGGAGGTGAATTCTCTATCCTGATTTTAGCCAATGTGTGAGGGCTAAAGCAGTTGCTTGGAAAAAGGGCACAGAAAGGCCTGGAGGCAATTTCACCATTTGGCTCAAGCCAGTGTGAGAGGAGACACACAGTGGGTGCCTGCTGTGGATGCAAGAAACTTTCCAAGCTCCATTGTGCTTAGGTGCTTTGTTTTAAAACTGTAGAGAATACTTATAAGAGTTTATTTGAGCCAAACTGATGACATCAGCTGGGGAGCAAGATCTCGAGTGCTGTGGGGAAACTATATTGCCATTTCTTTTATGCAATAGAAGTTATCGAGGGAACATAAGGAAGATCACATGTAGGTGATGAAAAGAAAGGCAGCAATGGATTACAGGATAGCCAACGAATTTGTGTGCTCTCCTAGGGTTAATACCCCCTTCAAGGGGTATTACAGTTGTTACTTGAAAATGTGTTTACCTAGATGCAGAACACACTGCTGCCCCAGGTAGGAATTTGTGATCTGATCACCCTGTGAGGTTACTTTTCATAGAACATTTTTTCCTTCCCACTTGGGTAGGGACAGTAAAGACCTAGAGGCGATTTCTCTATCCCAGTTCTAGGAAGTGTTTTAGGGGAAGAGGGGATGCGTGGAGTATGGGGTCATAGAGACTTGGAGGCGATTTCTCCATTTTTGCACAAGTCCATTATGGGAAGGGCTATGGGGTACTGGGAAGCGTGGGAGAGACCTTGAGGCAAATTCTTTATGGTGGCATGAGCTTAGTATGCAAGGGACCTAGGAGGTCTTAGGAAAATGGTTGAGAAGAGACATAGAGGAGCATGCTCCATTCTGGCTCCTGCCAGCCTGTGAGGGGTAAAAGAGGTCTCAGTGTAAGGTATAGGGTGAGTCTTGGAGGCAAATGTGTCCTCTCCCCTTTTACCAGCCTGTGAGTGGCAGAGAGGTTGCCTGGGGTATGCCTGAGATTAGACTCAGAGACAACTTATCCATCTCTGCTGTGCCAGTGTGTGAGGAGCAGAGGAGGGTCTGTGAGCACCCAGGATAGGGATTATACTTCAGCCTGTTGGAGTTCCACGAGCACTTTGTCCAGGTTGGTTTCATGTGGGTACTTCCAGATCATTTTCCTGAATATATCATCTTGGGCCCCACTTAACGAGAGCACTTCCTGTGGGAGAAATTTTCCTGAAACACCGAGAGAGCCAGGGGCCAGCTCTGGCATGAGAGCTGGGGACCAGAGCTGCTGTAATGCCTTTTTGGATCCTGTGTAGGTATCGGTTCTAAGGAATTTTGGTTAGTGCAACATTGGCCCTGGAGGTGCTGCGGTTTGGGGGCCAGGTGGGACCATGTCTGTACCTGGTTTACCTCAGAATCTTCCTGAAAGGCTATGGCAAAGGAAGGACAGATAAGGAGAAGCTTCCTGTGCATGAATAGTGCTGAGAGGTTGATGTAGAAGTGTCAGTCTTCTGAGGCCCCAACAGAGCAGGGGCTGATGTGGAAAACTGTTGTTTTTTCTGTGTGGCATAAGCTAGTGCCCAGTGTCATTTTGCATGTGGCTGTCTAGTGTCCCCAGCATCATTGGTGTGGGTTCAATTTGGGGCTCCACTGATCTATGTGTTTTTAGCCGATACCGCCCTTTTTTGGTCTCTAGCATTTTTGTTTTGTTTTGTTTTTGTGGAGTCAGAGTGATGTGGAACATTGGAATACAAAAATTTCACCGCCAGGTGCTGCTTACTGGGTCGTTAGCCCCGACACCCTGCAGAGTGACTCCTGATGCAAATGGGCAGGGAGCATAGTTCCACTGTGAGGGAGAACAGCATCCTCGCCTTGAGCAAACAGCATCTGCACACCACTCAGCCTCTGTAATTCCTTTTCTGCTTTTCTGGCATAGAATTGACATGGTTGTTTTTAACCAATAAAATTAAAGTTTAGAAAGTTTTTCATAGTAGTGTAGATAGTTTTTCTCTGCTCTGCACTTAGATTCTGCAGCTGTTCATTTTCCTGTATTTGCCATTTCACACGCAGGATTCCTGTGTATTTTATCCAAAACAGGTGTGCCATCCCAGGGACTCACTTCGTAATTCTCAACGCTTTCCACGTTCTAATCCAGCCCACGTCCCACTTGAATTCTCACCACCTGTTCCAACTTTGAAAATGGCTTTTTCTATTCTGCTTCGATTTTATTTTTCTGAAACTCTTAGTGAGATTTTTCTTCATTTTTTCAATCTTGATGGTTTTATAATGCACAGATGACCTTGAGTGGTCTTTTCTAGCCAGCTTATTCCACTCAGGATATTTTTAGTGTTTATTTTGTGATTTGCATCAGAACTTCACTGTGATAATTCTTTCCTTGTGATATACAAAAAAAAATTTACCATTTAAAACCTTTGAAGTAACCATTTTTATGGCATTAAATGCATTTCCAATGTACAAATATCATCGACACCATCCATCCTCAGAAATTTATTTTCTTCCAGGGTACCAGTATCCATTAAATAGTAACTGTCCATTCCCCTTTCCCCCAGCCCCTGTCAACCACATTGTACTACCTGTCTCTGATTTTGATTTTTGTAGCTACCATACACATGTGGAATCATAGAATATTTGTCTTTCTTTGATGGTCTTATCTCACTTATAATGAGTTCAAGGTACATCTATATTGTAGCCTGTGTCAGAATTTCCTTAGTTGTTAAGGCTCAATAATAGTCCTTTGTGTATATACCACATTTTGTTCATGTGTAGATGAACCCTGGGTTGTTTCCACCTTTAGAATATTGTGAATCATGCTGCTGTGAATATGGGTGTAGAAATATGTGTTCATGTCCCTGATTTCAAATATTTTGGTATTTTACCTTGAAGTGCAATTGCTGTATCATACATTACTTCTATATTTAAGTTTTTGAGGGTCCACCATAGCATTTTCCACAGCATCTGCACCTTTTTACTATCATTTATATCTTTGGAAGAATAGTAATTCTTTTAACAAATTGATCTTATTTTGTTTATTCTTTTACCAGTTAATGGGCAATTAAATAATTTTGATATGCTTTCCTTCAAGAACACTGCTTCTATGTATATTCATGAAGAAGTTCTTTTTTGGAACAGCCATTTTCAATTTCTTAGGGTATATATCTAGGGTGGAGTTGAATCCATGGTAATTTGGGGAGGAAATGACAAACTATCGTACACATAGTGTGCTGTATTTTACATCTGCATTTGTAAATGTAAAATGTATTTTACATTTAAGGGTTCTAATGTCTCAACATCATTGTCCACAGGTGAGTTTTTTTTTTTTTCTCAATTTTATCTATTGTGTGTTTGAAGGGGGCATCATATCATGGCTTTCACATGCATTTCCATGATTAATAATATTTAATATCTTTGTGTGCCCATTGACCATCCATTTGTCTTTTGGAGAAGTGTTTAAAGAAGTCTATTTTTAAAATTTAGTCATTAGTCTTGATGTGTTCTATAACTTTCTGTATATTGTTATTATTGGACACTTAGTGTATATGTAACATTCACCTTTTTTATTCTATTCCATGGCCTGTCTTTTCACTTTCTGGATAGCTTCCTGTGATGCACAAAAAGTTTTTAATTTTGAGGAAATAGATATTTTTTTCCTTCATTGCTCTTGAGTTGGCGTTTGATCTAAGAAAACAAGGCTAAATCCTACATTATGAAGTTATTTCTACCTTTCCTTTGAGAATTTAAAATTTCTCATTATACATTTAAGTTTTTTACCTATTTGGAGTCAACATTTATAGGTGGTGTGAGATAAGGGTCCAATTTAACTGCAGGTGGAAAGTTCATCGCCTAGCAGAATTTGCCAAAAAGGTCATTGTTACCCAGAGTAATGTTGTCTGCCCTCGTTAAACATCAAATGATTGTAGATATTTGAGTTTATTTATGGGCTCTCAATTTAGAGTTGAAAATTTGGGTTGAAGGTGTAGTGATAGGTTTTCACTTAGGATTAAAAGTTACGGTGAGTGTTAAGTTTAGTTTTATGGTGTAGTGTTAATATTTGCTTTGTTATGGTTGGTTCAAGGTCAGGTTTAAGGATAACATTTAGATTTATGTCTTAGAATCAGTGATTGGGTTTTAAGGTTTGGATTAGGTTTATGATTTAAAATTATTGTTAGGTTTAAGGTTCTAGGAATGGTCAGGTTTAAAATTAAGGTTTATGTTTTGCATAAGCTTAGTGGTAAAATTCGTTAGGGCTGGGTGACGGTTAAAATTAGGGTGAGAGTTGGAATTACAGTGTTAGTTATGTTTAGCAGCAGGTGAGTGGTAGGCCAATGAGTGAAGCTTCATCTGTATTTGCAGCTGCTCCCCAGCACTAGCATTACCTCCTCAGCTCCACATCACCTGATTCACCAAAAAGGTTCGGGAACGCTGGGTTAGGATGTTGTAGTAAGATTTGAAGGTCAGGATAGAATTAGAGTTAATGTTTGTATGGGAGGTTAGTTTAGGTATAAGGATAGGTTTTAGGTGTTAAGATATTAGGGTTTAAGATATTACAGTTTAAGAGTTGGAGTTTAGGAGATTGGTTAGGGTTTTAGGGTATAAGTATTAGGCTCAAGTTCAGAGTTTAGTCCAAGGTGATGGTCTCTTGTCAGATTTAGGGTTTGGTTTAATGTAAGAGGTCAGGTTAAGTTTATTTTTAGTCATCATTAATATTTGCTGTCATTCCGGTTAATGTCAAGGTTATGAATTAGAGTCTGGGTGGTTAGAGTTAGGTCAGAAGGGTTAGAATCATCAAGATAAGCAAAAGTATGGTTAGGGTGTTTATGATTAGGGGTGAGAAATTGAGGGTTAGAGAGTCAGGGTTAAAGTCAGTGTTCGTGTAGTTAGGGTTAATGTTCTTAGGGTTAGAGTACAGGGTTTAGGTATAGGGTTATGGTTGGAGTTAAGTGTTAGGATTTAAGAGTTAGGGCAGGGATAAGGTTAGAGTTAGGGGCTTAGGGTTTAAGGTTAGATATAAATTTACATAGGTTCGGGTTCAGTTTTGGGTTATGAATCAAGTGATGGTTAAGGTGGAAGTTATGTTTATTTAAGGTTATCGTTAGAAGTTAGATTAAGGATACATCAGGGTAGGATTACATTTTAGAATAGATTTTTGAGTTAGGGTTAGAGTTTAGGTTTGATTTTGTGACATGTTTAGGGATATGTTTGTGGTTATCACTAGGGTTATTTATGGTCATGGGCAGGCCTTAAGTGAGGGATAGCATGGCAAGGTTAGTTTTATAATTGTGCGTAGAAACACGGTTAGGGTTCATTTTGTAATTGTGTTTAAGTACAGAGTTAACAGTTGGGTTTGTGATAGATGTAAGGTTAGATGATTAGGAGTTGGATAGTTAGGTATAGATTTTGATTTAGGATTAGAGTTATAGGGTTGAGTAAGATGTGATGGTTAGAGGTTTGGAAATCAGGTTTTTCGGGGTAGATGGTGTTTGGTTTGGAAGTTTATGGTTACACATTTTGGGGTAATAGGCTGGGGTTGGTTGGTTAGGGTTAGTCAGTTCGATGAGTTGGCTAGGGTTAGTTGTTTAATGTTAGTAGGGTAGTTGTCTAGTTGCTAAGTTAGGTTGGTCTGAGTTATCAGGTTACAGTTAGTTGGGTAGGGCTAGTTGGTTAGTTGGTTTGGGTCATTCTATAAGTTGGTAAATTGTGTATGTTTGTTAGGATGAGTTGGTTGGGGTTGGGGTTAGGATTAAGGTTAGAGTTTTATGGTTATGATTAGGATTTAGGATTTATGGTAAAGGCAAGAGTGAAGCTAGAGGTTAGGTTAAAAATTTGCAATCATAGGTTGGTTAGTGTTAGTTACCATTAGACTTGAAGTTAAGCGTTAAAGGTAGTGTTAGAAGTTAGGATAAGGTTTATGTGAGAATGAGATTTAAGGTTTATTTTGGGGTTAAGGATAAAGGTTAGGTTAGGAGTTAGGATAAATTTAAGGTCATTGCTAGGGTTATGGTTAGGGTTAAGTTTAGGTTTGAGGTTTCTAATAGGGTTAAAACATATAGGTCACTTTATAACTAGGGTTAGGCTTATATAAATTTAGGCATAGTGCTAATATTTAAGTGTTTGTTAAGGTTCGGGTAGTGTTTGGTTTAGGATTATAGGATAGGATGAGGGTGGGTATATAAGAGTGAGAGGTAAAGTTTAGAAGGATAGAGTTTTAGGATTAGAGGGTTAGGTTTAGACTAGGTTAGAAGTTTATGGCTAGATTGTTGAGGTTAGTTGTTCAGGGTCAATGGTTGATTAGGGTTAGTTGGTTTTGCGGTTTGGTTTGGTTATTTGGTGAATGTTAGTTCATTGGTAAATTAGGTTGGTTAGTATTTGTTTGTTAGTGTTGGGTTAGTTGGTTAGGTTAGGTGGTTAAGGCTAATTGGTCAGTTTGTGTTTGCTAGTTAGTTGGCTAATAGGTTGGGTTTGGGAGTGTTGTGGTTAGCGTTTAGGGAGTAGGATTAGTGTGAGGGTGGTCAGGGTGAGGGTGGTCAGGGTGACAGTGAAGGTTAGGGTCAGACTTAAATTTAACATCCTAGGTAAGGTTTAGAGTGACAGAGTTAGGATTGCAGTTAGGTCAGGTGTTTTAGATTGTTAGAGATAGGTTACAGAGCACTTGAGGGTTAGAAATAGGTTTTAGATTAGGTTATGGTTAGGGATAGGGTTAAAAGTAAGGTTAGATATGGGATAGATTTAGGGCTATTGCTAGGGTTTTGGTTAGGGTTAGTAATTTAGTTAGGATTAGAATGTTATGGTTATTTCAAAAGTTATAGTTAGGGTGAGGCTTATAATTTAGTTTAGATATGGTGTTAAGGTTAGGCTTAATTTCAGAGGTAAGACTAGGGTTTGTATGAGATTTAGGAGTTAGTTTAGGGTTAGGTTATAGGTTTTGTTTTAGGGTTAAGTTTAGAAGAGAAGGTAAGATTGAGGGAGGTGAGAGTTATGGGATGAAGGTTAGAGAGATAGAAGTTAGGGCTACTTAATTAGGGTTAGTTGGTTAGTTTCACTTGATTGGCTAGTTTGTAAGTGCTAGTTGGTTAGCTGATGAGTGGGATAGTAATTCATCGGTAGCTTGGGCTTTGGATTCGGGTTCAGAGAGTAGGGTAGGATTTAGCAATTAGAGTTATAGTAGTTGTGATTCATGTGGTCAGCATGAGGGTGGTTAGGGTGAAGGAGAGACTGAAGATTAGTGTTAGATTTATACTTATGACCATAAGTTACAGTTAAGCTGACAGGGTTAGAATTGATGTTGGTCAAGTGTTTGTTTAAGGTTACTAGAAGTTAGGGTACTGTTCATGGGAGGGTTAGTATGAATTTTAGGATTAAGGTTTTGGTTAATGTTAGGGTTAGGTTTTAGAATTAGCAATCAGGTTAAGATGACCATTAGGGCAAGGTTTACTATATTCACCTTGCGGTTGGGTTAAGGTTAAATTTTAGAATTTTTGTTAGGATAACGTTTATAGGTAGGATTCGAATTAGATTTAGTGTAATCGCTTAGGTTTAGTGATTTTGGTTGTTTGGTGTGTTGGTAAGTTGGGTTGGTATGTTGGGTTAGTTGGTAAGTTGGGTCAGTAGGTAAGTGTAAGTTGTTTGGGATTGTGGTTTTGGTAGAGTGTTGTGTTTAGCATTTACAGTGAGTGTGGATGCTGTTAGGGTAGGATGGTTTGATAGAGAGTGAAGTGAGGGTTACAGTTAGGCTTAAATTTACAGTTAAGTTAGAATTAGGTAGACAGGGCTAAGACTGAAGTTAGGTTAAAGTGTTCAAGAATATTAGAATTCAGGCGTTGGTTTATGTATTAGAATCAAGTTTAAGGGTGGGTTTAGGGATATGTTTAGGATCATTGGTGAGATTATGCTCAGGACTTAAGTCAGGTTTTAAAAGATAATGTAATTTTTAAAAAATTATTTTGAGGGTTAGATTCATGATTGAGTTTAGAAATAGGTTAGGGATAGAGGTCAGAGTACGGTTTGTGTGAGGTTTAGGAGTAGGATTTTGTTAAAGTTTTTTTTTTGGTTTACAGTTAGGCTTATAGGATAAAATTAATGTGAAGGTGGAAGAGTGAGAGAGTCATAGGGTTAGTTTGAGGTAGGGTTATATATAGTTGAGGTTAGAGTTTGGATTAAAAATTTGATGGCGAGACCTTTAGGGCTAGAGTGTTAGGGTTTGTTGGTTAGGTTTAGTTGGTCAGTTTGGTAGGTACTTAGGCTTACTTGGTTAAGGCTAGTTTATCAGTGGCCTTACTGTGTTAATTAAATTTGGTTAGTTAAGTTTGGTTAGGGGTAGTTGGTTTCTTTGCTGGTTTGAGTTTGGGTTAAGGCTCGAACGTTATATAGTTAGGATTTAGGATTCGAGTGATGAGAGTAAAGGTGGTTAGGGTATGGTTAGAGGGTTAGGATTATAGGGTTAGATGCTATAGTAGTTAAAGTTAGGGTAGTTATGGTTAGAGTTGTGACAGTTATGGTTTGATTTTCAGTTTAGGGTTTAGGTTTATGGGTAGAGGTTAAGAGTTGGAGGTTAGGATTCGGTTTTAAGAGTCAAGGGTTATGGCAGGGATAGCGTTAGAGGTTATGTGCTCAAGGCTAGGGGTTTGGGTTAGGGAGTTAGAGTTAGAGTTTAGTGTTTAGCATTAGGGTGATGATGAGGTTTGGAGTTAAATAGAAATTTATAACCACGTTAGGGTTAGGGTTATTTATATTGAGGATTGAAGTTAGGATTATGATTATTGTTAGAAGTTAGGTCATGGGTACATGAGGGTAGAAATAGATGTAAGATTCGATTTGGAGTTAGCACTAAGGTTAAAGGTTTAGGGACACATTTGTGGCAATGAGCATCATAAGTTAGCATGTTAAGGGTACAGCCTAAAATTATATTTGTAGGCTTGCCATTAGATTGTGGTAATATTCGTGTTCACATTTGAAATTAGGCTAGGGTTTAGGTGAGATTTAAGACTGGAGTAGCTTTATAGGTTTCGATTTACTATTAGGATGATAGGATGGGGTGAAAGTCTAGGGGCTATGGTTATAGGTTTGAAGGTTAGAGGGGTAGGATTTGAGGGTAAGGACCATGTAGTTGAAGTAAGAAGGTTTGGACTATGAGGGTAGTTAGGGTGTGGGTGGTTAGCATGAGTGTGAGCTTTAAAATTAGATTTAAATTTACAGTCGTAGATTAATGTTAGGGTCACGGTTAAGATTTTGATTTGGGTTAGATCATGTTTATTTACAGTTGTTAGATATTAGGTTATGGTTTTGCATGAGTGTTACAATTAGATTGAAGGATAAGTTCAGGGTTAGGCATGGATTTAGAGGTTAGGTTAGAATTTCTGATTAGTTTAGAGACATGTTTAGGGTTATTGTTATTGTTAGGGTTATGGATATTGTTAGGGTCAGGGTTTGGGTTAGGGTTAAAATAACAAAATTCATATAAAATTAGGGTTAGGGGGTAGGCATTTAATCGAGTTTAGGTATAGCATTTATGTTTATGTTTGTGTTAAGGTTTGGGTAGACTTAGGGCCAGGATTTGTTTTAGTTCTAGCTGTTGTTTTAGGGTTAGAGTTTTAAGATAGGATGAGAGTGAAGGTGTGATGGTTAGGATTTGAAAGGTTAAAGGCTTAAAGAGGTAGGATTCGAGGGTTTGGGTTAATAGGGGTACAGGGTTTGGAAAGGTTCAGGTCTCAAGGCTTACAGTTAGTGGGTTAGTGTTATTTGCTTTGTCATTTTGTTTAGGCTCAGTAGTTAGGTAGTGCCATTTGGTAAGTTGCATTCGTTGGTTAATGATTAATGGTAGATGGTTTGTGTGTCTGGGAGAAATGGTGAGTTGGTTGGTTAGGTTAGCTGATTATGTTAGTTGCTTAGGACTAGCCAGTTATTTGGGTTGACTGGTTAGTTAGTTGGTGACACGGTTAGGGTTAGAGTGGGCTGAGGGTGTTTAGGGTAAAGGTCTTTAGAATGAGTGCATTTAGGATGAGTGGTGAGGTGGAGGGTGAGGGGTAGATTTAAGTTTTCAGATCATAGATTAGGGGTAGGATGACAGAGTTAAGGTTTCAGTTAGGTTAAGTGTTTAATATTTGGAAACCTATCCTTAAAATTCAGTGTAAGGATAGGTTTAGGGTTAGTATTAGGGTTCAGCTTTAGGTTAGATTTGGGGATCGGTTAAGGGATATAGTTAGGGTTGTTGCTGGGCTTATGGTCAGGGCTGGAGTCAGGACTTGTTTTAGTCTTAGAACGTGAAGGTTAGCTTAAAGATATGATTAGAATGGTGCTTAAGATTGAGCTTCATGTAGAAAGTGGTAGAGCTTGAGATAGGGTTTGGGTGTGCATGAGGATTAGTGCTCATTTTAGGACTAGGTTTTGATTTAGGGTGAAGGAGTAAATATCAGAGGTTTGAAGGTTAGAAAGATAAAAAACCGGAGTGTTAGAGTTAGATAGTTGAGGTTACAGAGTTTAGGCTATAGGATTTTGGTTAATGGTTTAGGAAAAGATATTAGGAGTAATTGGTTCATTGGTTATAATTAGTTGATAAGTTTGGTTTGTGGCTTGGGTTACTTGATTTGTGCTGGTTAGTTAGTTGGTAAGTTTTCTTAGTTGACTAGGGTTAGTTTGGTTTTACAGTTAATGTTGGTTTAGTTAGTATTAGCCTTAAGTTTAGAGTGTACCAGTCAGATTAGGATGGTTAGAGTTAAGGTGTTTGTGGATGGTGAGGACAGGGTAGATTTAAATATATAATCATAGGTTTGGTTTAGAGTAAGATATGGGTGAAATTGAATTTAGATAGAGTGACACACTTAAGATAAGTGTTTGAAGTCAGTTTAAATGAGGATTCTGGTTAAGTTTAAAGTTAGACTTGGGTTAGAGGTTAGGTTAGTATTTTGGATAGGTTGAGGGAAAGGTTTCTGGCTATTTCTAGGGTTATGGCTATGGTTAGGTTCAGAGTTTAATTTAGGGTAAAAATGTTATGGTTACTTTTAAAATTAGGGTTAAATTTAAGCTAATGAGTTTAGTTAGACTGTTTATGGTGAAGTTTGTGTTAGAGTTAAGGATAGGGTTTCATTGAAGATAGATTTAGGTATAGGGTTTGGCTCAGGGTAGGGTTATATGATTGAATGAGGGTGACAGATTGCAATGGTCTAAGGTTAAGGGTTTTGATTAGAGTTAGAAGCTTGGGGTTATTGATTTGGGTTTAGGCTTTTATAGTTAGAGGTTTGGAAATAGAGAGTGGGTGTTAGTTTGTTCAGGTTCATTGGTCATTGCTAGTTGTAAGTGGTTAGTGGGTTGCTCATAGTTAATTAGCTTAAGTTAGCTGGTTACTTGCAATGTTGTGTCAGTTGAGTAGATTGTTCGGTTAGTAGCAGCAGCTACATACTAGTTGGTTATTTGGGTACTCGGTAAGTTGTGTTACTAAGCTGGGTTTGTTGTTTCAGGTTCAGGTTTGGTTTAGGGGTAGAGTTAGAGTATTTTGGTCATTGTTAGTCTTTAGGGTTTGGGTTTAGGGAGATTAGGGTCTGGGTGATTATTGTGAGAGTGGTTAGGATTAGGATGAGGGTTAGGGTTAGATTTAAATTAACAAACCTAGGTTAGGTTTATGTGAGAGTGAAGTCATATTAAGTGTTAATTTAAGGTTACTAGACAGGTTAGGGTTTGCGATGAGGGTTAGTTAGAATTAGAGTTAGGGGTAGGTCTAAGTTATGTTAGATTTTGAATCAATTTAGGGATATGTTTGTGATTACCATTAGGGTTGTGGTTGTGATAAGCATCAGAATGTAGCATGAAAATAATATTTTTTGAAAGGGGTCTTATTTTTTTTTAATTTTAATTTATTTTTAATTTATTATTTTTTTATGGTGACAATGGTTAATAAAATCCAGTAAGTTCCAGGTGTAAATTTAATAGTAAGTCATATATATTGCATTGTGGGTTCCCCTCCCACATATTTGACTCTTTTACCTCATCTACCTCTCCCTCCTTGCCCCTCTAGTAACAATAGTCCATTGTCCATGTCCATGAGTCTCTGTTTGTTTGTCTTGTTCATTTGTTGCTTTTATGTTTGTATCCCACACATAAATGATATCATAAGGTTTTCAACTTTTTCTGTCTGGCTAATTTAGCTTAGCATGATTATATCGAGAACCATCCATGTTGTTGCAAATGGCTGAATAATATTCTATTGTATGTATGTAAGACAGCTTCTTTAGCCAATCATCTATCATAGGACACGTCAATTGGTTCCTGGCCACTGTGAATAATGCTGCTATGAACATTGGTGTGTAAACATCTTTTTGGATATTCAAGTCTTTGGGGTAAACACCCAGTAGAGGGATTGCTGGATCATATAATACATCAATTCTTAGTTTTTTGAGGAACCTCCATACTCTTTTCCATACTCTTTCCCAATTTGCAGTACCGCCAGCAGTGTATGAGGATTCCTTTTTCTCTGCACCATTCTAGCACTTGTCCTGTTGATTACAGCTATTCTAACAGGTGTGACATGATATTTCATTGTGGTTTTGATTTGTATTCCCCTAATAGCTTGCAATGTTGAGCATCTTTCCATATGTTTGTTGGCCATTTGTATGTCTTCTTGGGAGCAGTGTCTGTTCAGGTCCTCCACCCATTTTTTGATTGAATCTTTTGTTGTCGTTGTTGTTGTTGATATTAAGTTGTATGAGTTCTTTGTATATTTGGATATTAGGCCCTCATCAGAGGCGTTGCTTGCAAATATATTTTCCCATTTGGATAGCTGTCTCTTTACTTGGTTGACAGTTTCTTTTGCTGTGCAGAAGCTTTTTAGTCTGATGTAGTCCCATTCATTTATTTTAGCTTTTACTTCCCTTGCTTTTGAGATTCATAAAATCCTCTTTAAGTCCAAGGCCCTTGAGTTTATTTCTTATGTTTTCTTCTATGCATTTTATTGTTTCGGGTCTTATATTCATGTCCTTTATCCATTTTTACTAAATTGTTATATGTGGTGATAGACAACAGTCTAATTTCATTCTTTTTCAGATAGCTTTACAGTTTTCCAAGCACCATTTATTGAAGAGGTTTTTCTTTCTCCACTGTATATTTTTGGCTTTTTTTGTTGAAAATTATTTGCCCATATAAACATGGGTTTACATCTGGTCTCTCGATTCTGTTCCACTGGTTCATGTGTTTGTTTTTCTGCCAGAACCATGCTGTTTTGATTATTGTTGCTTTGTAGCATTGTGTAAAGTCAGACGTAGTGTTGCCTCCAGCCTTGTTCCTTTTTCTCAGGATGACTTTGGCAATTCGAGGTCTTTTGTGCTTCCATACAAATCTGATGATTTTTTGTTCTATTTCTTTAAAAAATACCAATGAGATTTGGATGAGGATTGCACTAAATCTGTATAACGCTTTAGATAATAAGGTCATTTTAACTATGTTGATTCTTCCAATCCAAGAACAAAGAATATCTTTCCATTTCTTTGCATCTTCTTCGATTTCTTTTAATAGGGTCTAATAGTTTTCATTATATAGGTCCTTCACATATTTTATTAGATATATTCCTAGGAAGTTTATTGTTTTTGTTGCAATTGCAAAAGGAACTTCTTTCACTTCTTTTTCTGACACTTCATTATTAGGGTGTAGGACAACTATGGATTTTTGAACATTGATTTTGTACCAAGAAACTTTATTGTATTTGCTTATTGTTTCTAGTAGTGTTCTTATGGAGTCTCTAGGATTTTCTAAGTAGAGAGAATCATGTCATCTGAAAATAGTGACCGTTTGACTTCTTCATTTCCTATTTGGATGCCTTTTAATATCTTTTTCTTGCCTGATTGTACTTGCTAGATTCTCCAATGTTATAGTGAATAACAGTAGCAATAGTGGACAGCCTTGTCTTGTTCCTGATCTTAGATGGAAGGGTTTTAGTTTTTCACAATTAAGTATAATGTTGGCTGAGGGTTTGTCATTAATGGCCTTTATTATGTTAAGGTACTTTCCTTCTATACCAATTTTGTTAAGCATTTTGATCATAAATGGATGCTGTATCTTGTCAAAGGCTTTTTCTGCATCTATTGACATGATCATATAACTCTTATTTTTTAATTTATTTATGTGGCATATCACATTAATCGATTTGTGTATGTTGAAACATCCCTGTACCCCTGGGATGAAGCCTACTTGATCGTGGTGTATAATCTTTTTAATATGTTGCTGTATTCGGTTCACTGGTATCTCATTTAGGATTTTTGCATGTGTATTCATGAGAGATATTGGTCTGTAGTTTTCTTTTTTTGTGTTATCTTTACCAGATTTTGGCATCAGAGTAATATTGGACTCATAAAATGAGTTAGGAAGTATTGCTACCTCTTTATTTTTTTGGAAGAGTTTGAGGAGAATAGATGGTAAATCTTCTTTGAATGTTTGATAGAATTCACTGGTGAAGCTATCTGATCCTGAACTTGGACTTTTTGGTAGGTTTTTGATAATTGTTTCAATTTCCATACTGCTGATCGGTCTAGTTAGATTTTCCAGTTTTTCTTCATTCAGACTAAGAAGGTTGTATTTTTTTGGTACTGGTCCATTTCTAGGTTATTAAATTTGGTGTAATATACTTTTTCATAGTATTCTTGTATGATCCTTTGTATTTCTGTGGTGTCTGTCATAAGTTCCCCTCTTTCATTCCCAATTTTGTTTATTTGTGTCCTTTCTGTTGTTTTTGTTTTTTTTTTTTAATGCACCAGCTAGGGGGTTGTTCAATTTTATTTACTATCTCAGCAGCTCTTGCTGTACTATTTCTTCTTCTCTTGTTGTTTTATGGTTTTTCAATTCATTATTTTGCCCTTAATTTTTGATTCTCTTTCCCTCTGCTGAGGGTATTTCCATTTTTCTCTTTCCTTTTCTAGTTTTTTTTGCATAGCTATTGTTATTTATTAGTTGGCTCATTCTTTTTTTTTTTTTTTTTTTGAAATATAGGCCCACAATGATATGAACTTTCCTCTTATGACACTTTTACTGTTTCCCAAAAGTTTTGATATGTCGTACTATCATTATCATTTGTTTCTATGTATATCTTGATCCTTATTTTTATTTCGTCCCTGACACAATTATTCTTCAGTAGCATGTTGTTTAATCTCCATGTATTTGTGGTTCTTCCCACTTTCTTTTTACAGTTGATCTCTAGCTTCAAAGCATTATGATTTCACCCCTCTTATATTCGTTGAGACTATCTGTGTGTCCCAGTATGTGGTCAATCCTTGAGAATGCTCCATGTGCACTAGAGAAAAATGTATAACCAGCTATTTTGGGATGAAAGGCTCTGTAAATGTCAATTATATCCAGTTGGTCTGATGTGTCATATAAGGATGTTATTTCCTTATTGATTTCTGTTTGGATGATCTGTCCATATTCAACAGTGGGGTATTTAGGTCCACTACTATGATAGTGTTTTGGTCTGTTCCTCTCTTTAGTTCTGTTAGTAATTGCTTTATATATTTTGGGGCTCCATAATTGGGAGCATAGATATTAGTAAGTGTTATGTTTTCTTGGTGCATGATTTCTTTTATCATTATGAAGCGCCCTCAGTATCTTTCTTTACCTTTTTTATTTTGATGTCGATTTCATCCAATATTAGTATGGC
Organism: Pteropus medius; assembly: GCF_902729225.1. Taxonomy (NCBI): domain Eukaryota; kingdom Metazoa; phylum Chordata; class Mammalia; order Chiroptera; family Pteropodidae; genus Pteropus; species Pteropus medius. The sequence continues at coordinate 17,953,631 of NW_024349798.1, read as the reverse complement.
TACTCCCGCTTTTCTCTGAATGCCATTTGCTTGAAATATCATTTTCTACCCTTTCACTTCGAGTCTATGTTTGTCTTTGGAGCTGAGATGTGTCTCCTGGAGGCGTATGGTTGGGTTTTGTGTTTTAATCCATTCTGCAACTCTGCGCCTTTTTATTGGTGAGTTCGGACCATTTATATTTAGAGTGATTATTGAAATACGAAGTCTTCTTATAGCCATTTTATCTTTTGCTTTCTGGTAGCTCGGTGTTTCCATCGCTTCCTTGTCCCTGTGTTTCTGTTTTCCTTATTTTGGTTGGCTTTTGTGGGTTTTCCCTCTGATCTTTCTTGTTTTATTTATATACTTCAGTTCTGAATCTTTGTCATGTGGTTACCATTATGAATATGTAAATGACAGTCATCCATTTTTTTCTGCACATGCTTTATCTCCATTCCCTTTGTGAATTTGGATCTTTGAATCCTCCCTTTTTAGTCATGTTGTCTCAAATTGTCCCTATGTATGCTAAACATTCATTACTATCTTGTTATAGCAAATCTCTTTTTATTGTTTGAGCTTATAATGTCCCGTTCTTAGTAAGGGTTGCCTTCCTCTGCTTCTATCTGCCTGCTAGTCACCTAACCCATAATTATGTATTTTTTTTGTCATTTTGTTTTAGGTGAGCTGACCCTTTGCAGTATTTCCTGTAATGCAAGCCTTATAGAGAATTCCCTACCATTTTATATGTCTGGAAAGATTTTTATTTCTCTTTCATATCTAAATGAGAGCTTAGCTGGATACATTATTCTTAGCTGGTAGTTTCTTTCATTTAATAGTTTGAATATTTGATTCCATTCCTTTCGGGCTCATAAAGTGTGTGCTGAGAAGTCCAATAATAATCTAATGGGTTTTCTTGTATAGGTTACCATCTTCTTCTCCCTGGCTGCCCTGAGAATTCTTTCTTTGTCATTGATTTTTGATAATTTTAATGCAATATGTCTTGGAGAAAGCCTTTTGGGGTTGAGACAATTGGGTGTTCTGTAGACTTCTTGAATTCCAAGCTCTAGTTTATTTCTTAGATTTGGGAAATTCTCAACTATTTTGATTGAAAGTATTTTGTCTGAAAATACTTTTTAATCCCTGCTCCTTTTCCTCCCCTTCAAGAATGCCCATTATTCTTGTTTCCTCTCCTGATGGTATTAGCTAGTTCTTGTATTTCTCTTTCATTATTTTTCATTCTTTGATTTCTCTCTTCTTCCTTCTTATTTATTTCTATATTTCTGTCTTTGATATCACTGATTATTTCCTCCATGTGGTCAACGCTATTTCCAAGCTTGCTATTTCATTTTTCATCTCTTTCAGTGTGTTCTTTATCACCAGAAGTTCTATTTGTTTCTTTTTGAGGATTTTAATTTGCTTGCTAAAAACTTATTCTGATGATCTAGTTGTTTTTTCAATTCTTGGAATTGTTGACATGAATTATTTTGGATTTCATTGATTTTTTTCAGAAGTACCTGAAATTTTCCTGAATTTTCTGTCATTTAAGTCTCATATTTTTACATTTTTAAACTTATTTTCTGGAGATTTTTCTCTTTCTTTCTGAGCTGCTTTGTCACCTTGGTTGTATATGGTGTTTAATGGGCTATTTCTTTGCCTGGGAAGTTATGGAAGTATATTCTCCTTGTTTTCCAGAAAGAAGATTTATTGTATAAATGTAAGTCTTTAGCCTGTTGCTAAGATGACATTTTTCTTTTAGTTTCCAGTAGGTGGCTTCTAATCCTCTTGGATCCCTGCTTTATATAAAGTCTTAAATGCCTTTTTTTCCCTCTTATAAATATTCAGTCATGCTCACTACACTCAGTCTTAGTCCCTGTCAGTGTTAGTGACAGTTTCAGTTTTGGTAGTGTTTGCTCAAATTCCTGTGGACTTCCATGATGTTCGGTCTTGGAAGATACGGGTAGGGGGACTTCTGGGTTGGGGGATGTGGGCTGCAGCTCAGCCTCGAGTTTTGGAACCATGGATGGTAATCATCAGCTGTTGCTTCTCTGACATTCCCACTTTTCTGCCATCCCCACTTCTCTGTGTTCAGCCCTGATCCTTGGCCTGCCACTGCATACAGCTCTCTCAGGCAGGGCTGTTCAGGGAACCTGTCAGAACTTCTTCCATCCTCCTCCTGCCAGGAACTCTGGCTGTGAGAGGAAGCTTCTTTGTTTCTCCTAGTCTACCACCTGACTCCCAGAGTTCTGACCTGTGGTAGCTCTTATATGCAAATTCCTTCCTCAGACATGCTTCTGTGCAGGTTAGGTGTTTTTTGTTGAGTTTTAGATGTTTGGTTTATTGTTTTCTTGTGGAGAGAAATCTGAGGACATCTCTCATTCTGCCATGTTTCTGACATCACTCTTGTACATGGTTTTAATGGAAGACAGCCTTATTGCTGTGAACCGAGTCCTTCATTCTGCCTCCTGATTTGAGACTACGGCTTGGTTCTATGGGCCAAGGTATTCACAATATTTTCTTTTAAGAGTGGCCAGACTGGGTGCTGTGGACAATAGGTCTTCAGTCTAGTCTATGTTACAAATTGATGGTCTTGATATTGTGGGCAAGGAGCTGAAAACCAATTCTTATTAGGAATTCCAGGTTTAGTGCTATGGTCTCCATTCTAGTCCATTCTAGTTTCTCTTATATAAAGACAGGCTTGTTGTTGTAGGCCTAGGACTCTACTCGACATTCATTCAGAAAGGACAGGCTTAGAAACATGGGCCCAGGCCACCACTTCAGGTTCTGTTAGAAGAAGATGGAATAACTGCTATGGGCCAAAGTCTCAGGTCTACTTTCTGAAAATAGGGGAAGGAATTGATATTCCAACCAAGGTCACCCCTCTTGTTTCTTATAGAATAATCCAGACCTGGAGTTAAAGTTCTAGGTCTGCAAAAAAATATTCTCTTACCAGAGGACAGGCTGACCCTGCGAATTGAGGTCTCCAATCTCCTAGTTTTCAAAGACGACAAGTTTGGTGCCTTGGGACCAGGTCTTCCTTGTATTTAGTGTTAGAAAGATACTGGCTTTGTGTTGGGCTCGGGTATCCATTCTCCATTAATTTAAGGGAGGACAGTATTTGGTGCCATGAACTGAGGCCTCCATTCTTTTGTTAAGAGTAGACAGCTTTATTCTGTGGACTATGAACTCCACATTAGTTTCCATTAATAGGAGCTAAGTTGGCTGTAGTGTGCATAGGTGTTTGGTTTACTCTACTATAAATTAGATGGTCCTGACTTTAAGAGGCTAGGTTTACACTCTTGTTTCTGTGAGGAATCCAGGCTTGGTTCCATGCGCCTAAGTCTCCATTCTAGTTTCTCTTACATGAAGAGAGTCTTGTTGCTGTAAAGCCCTCCACTCGACTTCCTGTTCAGAGTGTATAGGATTTGAACCGTAGGACAAGACACTTAGGTCTGTTAGGACAAGACAGGCTAAATTCTATGGGCTAATGTCTTCACTGTAATTCTTGGAAATAATGAAATGGTTTAGTAATGAGAGCCATGCTCTCCACTCTGGTTCCTGATAGAGCAGGCCAAGCTTGGTGCTAGGCTTCTAGTTATCAACTTTAGTGTTTCTCAGGATGGCACTGTATTTGAGAGGTGGATGAAGGTCTCCACGTCAGTTCCTGTTAAAAGGAAATGGGCCTCTTGCAGAGAGCCATGTCTATGGAACCCCAAAACTACATTGTTTCAGAAAAAGCAGGCTTGCTACTGTGGATCAAAGTCTCCACTCTAATGTGTGTTAAACAAACGTGCTTGGTTCCTTTGATCGAGGGCTTTACTCCACTTCTTTGAAGAGAATAGTGCAAAAACCAGTGGCCAATGTTTTCAACCTACTTCCTTTTAAATGAGGACAAGATTGGTGCAGTAGGCCAAAAACCCAAATCGACTTCATGTTCGACAAACACAGGTCAAAGGCTGCAAATGCTGCTGTAGAGCAGTTTTCTAAAGGATGACCCAGCACTCCAGCCAAAAAGCAAGAAGATTGAAAGAGCATTGCCACAGCCATACAGCAAAATCCCTAATGAAGATGTGTCCTGACATTCACTATCACAAAATTCCAGCAGTTGCTGTAGTAAAGAAAGTTTATTGACGACAGACACAACTAGGTTGGATATGCAACAAATTGCAACAGCCATAGCCATCAAACAGGTTCATAACGAAGCCAGGTACAAATGCAGCACTGCATTCACCATGCGAGCCAGCCCACAGTTGCTGCTGTAAAGCAGTCTGTTAAAGAGAGCTAGCCCCTAATGTTGCATGGTAGCCTTTGGTGACCATTGCACTTTTGTATCTGGTGGCATCTAAGAGTCCAACACACATAGCTTCATTGAGGAAAAGGTTCAGAACCACGCTCATGATGCAACTATAGAACTGATAAATGAAGCTTGACCTTTGGAAAACTAGAAGAGTATGGCAGCCACTGTCACAATGCAGGTTCCATACCAGCAGATAGGAAGCTGACATTTGTACTCCAAGGTATCCACTCTACTTCTTAGAACAAACCAGGCCTGAGTGAGGTGGAAACATTTTCCACTCAAATTGCCTTTAAAATGAGACCGGCATGATGTTGTGTTTTCAAACATCTACTCTACTTCCCCTTATCCAGGCAAAGACCTGGGTCCTGGGCCATGGACTTCTATTTGCTTCATTTTCAACCAAGATGGGCATGACGCCATGTGCAAAGTCCTTCACATAAGGGTCTGTTAGGAAAAGTTAGGATAGATTCTGTGGGCCACGGTCTCCACTCTACTTCCTGGAAAGAGGGAAAAGGCTTGGTCATACACCCCCAATCTAATTCCTAAAAGAAAAGTCCAAGCTTTGTGCCAAGATGCTAAGTCTCCAGTCTACATTCTCTTACCAGAAGAAAGGCTTGGTGCTGTGGGTTAAGGTCATCTTTCCAGTAGTTTGCAAAGAAGACAAGCTTGGTGTCGTGGCACCAGGCCTTTGTTGAATTTACTGTTTGGATGAGACAAGCTTGGTGCCATCATCCCAAGTTTCCACTGAACATACTTTTAAGGGAGAATAGTCTTGGTGCAGTGAGCTGAGTCTTCCATTCTTCCTCCTGTTATGAGATGATGGCTTGGTTCTGTGGGTCAATGTCTTCACAATAGTTTCTATTACGAGGAGCCAGACTGGGTTTTGTGGGCCTAGATCTTGAGTCTAGTCTCTGTTACAAATTAGATGGTCATGGCATTGTAGGGCTGGGGCTGCCAACTAATTTCTCTTAGAAATTCCAGTGTTGGTGCCGTGGTCCAAAATCTCCATTCTAGTTTCTCTTACATAAAGACAGGTTTTTTGCTGTGGGCCTAGAACTCCAATCAACATTCATTCAGAGAGGACTGGCTTAGAACCCTGAGCCCATGCCACAACTTCAGTTTTTGTTAGAAGAAGATGGAATAAATGCTGTGGGCCAACGTCTCAGCTCTACTTCCTGGAAATAGTAGAAGAGATTGGAACTGCAAGCCAAAATCACCCCTCTTATTCCTAATAGAAAAGTCCAAGCCTGGAGCCAAGGTTCTAGGTCTCCAAGAAAGATTCTCTTACCAGAGGACAGGTTGGCCCTGAGAGTTGAGGTCTCCAATCTCCTAGTTTTCAAAGATGACAAGCTTGGTGCCTTGAGACCAGGCCTTCCTTGTACTTAGTGTTAGGAAGATACTAGCTTTCTGTCATGGGCCCAGGTTTCCATTCTACAACATTTTAAGAAAGGACAGTATTGATGTTATGAACTGAGGCCTCTGTTCTTCTTCTTGTCTTTATTGAAATATAATAGACAATTAGTTGCTTGTATTCACATTGTACAATTCAATGAGTTTTTTTCCTCTTCAGTTGGCATACAATAATATACCAGTTTCAGTTGTATAACATAGTGATCAGAGATCCACATAACTCGCAAAGTAATCACCCCACTAAATCTAGTACCCCTCTTCCCCCTTACATATTTATTACAATATTATTAACCATCTTCTCCATGCTATACTCTACATCTCCATGTCTATTCTGCAGCTATCCATTTGTACCTCTTAATCCCTTTGCTTTTTTTGGGGGGGTGGGGGTCCTCCAAACCCCCTCCCATCTAGTATCTCTCTAAATATTCTCTGTATTTATGAGTTTATTTCCACTTTTGTTGTCGTTGTTGATTTTGTTTAGATTACACATGTATGTGAAAACATGTGATATTTGTCTTTCTCTATCCAACCCATTTCATTCAGCACAATATCCTCAAGGTCCATCAAGGCAATATCTTTTTCCATCCTCTTCCTTTTTGTCTGTGTGTGTCTTTTAATCTGGTGAGTCTATTGTAGGTAGCAGAGGTAGGAGTCTTGTTTTCTTATCCATTCAGTCATTCTATCTTTGGGATGGAGCACTTAATTCTTTTTCATTTGAGGTACTTATTTACAGGAATGTAGTTGTTACCATTTTTTATTCATATTTTCGATACATGTTTTTTCTTCTTAAAGAAGTCCCTCTAACATTTCCTATAATACTGGCTTGGTGATGATAAATTCCTTTAACTTATTTTTGTCTGGGAAGCTCTTTATCTGTCCTTCAACTCTAAATGATAGCTTTGCTAGATAAATTATACTTCGTTGTAGATCCTGGGTCTTTATCCCGTCAAATATTTTTTGCCAAGCCTTTCTGTCCTGCATAGTTTCTTTTGAGAAATCAGCTGCCAGTCTTATGGGAGTTTCCTTGTAGGTAATTAACTGCTTTTCTCTTGCTGCTTTTTAAGATTCTCTCTTTCTAGTTAGCCTTGGCATTTTAATTATGATGTGTCTTGATGTGAGCCTCTTTAGGTTCCTGGTTTTTGAGATTTTTCTGAGCTTCCTGGTGTTGTATGTCTATTTCCTTCACTAGATTAGGGAAGTTTCCATTATCATTTCTTCAAATATATATTCAACTTCTTGTTCTCTCTCTTCAGGTACCCCAATGACATCAATATTTTTATATTTAATAGTGTCCCATAGGCTCCTTATATTATTATTATAGTCTTGGCTTCTTTTTTCTTGCTATTCTGATCGAGTGTCCTTACCTTTCTCATCTTCTGTATAGGTTATTCGATCCTCTTTATTCACTTTTCCATTTCATATACTTCTTATCTCAGATAATGTGTTCTTCATTTCAGACTGATTCCTTTTTGTAATTTCCATTTCCATTTTTATGGTTTTTATCTCTTTGTTAAAGTTCTCGCTTAATTCATCTACACTTCCCCTAAGTTCATTGAGTATCTTTATAATCAGTTTTTGAACTCTGCATATGTTAGATTGCTTGACTCTATTATTTCTGGATCTCTGTTCTGTTCTCTCTATATGATTTCTGCTTTTTTGTCTTCCCATTTTGACTGCCTTTCTATGTCTGTTTCTATGTACTAAACAAAGCTCCTAAGCCTCCCGGTCTTATTAGTGTAGATTTGTGAAGTAGGTGTCCAGTGGCACAATCCTGAGAGGGTTTCAGCTGCAGGCCAATTTTAGTCTAAGCCTGTGCCCCTCCAGGGCCACCTGTTAAGATTCAGCAAGCAATCCACAGATGCTATGCTTATAGTTGTCTCAAGAAACCACACCAAAAACTGAGGCTAGCTGCCTCTAGTTTGAGCCTAGGTGCTACTCAGCAAGGAGCACCTGACTCATTGAAGATATACCTGGATGTGCTTGGGTAAGGCTGCAAGTTGGGGGAGGCAGAGTTTCAGGGAATCCTTTAGGTAGAGCGACCTATGTTACCCAGTTTGATGATATGGCGGCGCTGCATCCACACACTGAGAGAGGGGACGGCTCAACAGAGGAACAATGGATACCACCAGCACTTCTGCACAGCTCGAGTCTTGCCTAGGTCCTCACTCTGACAACTCATTATCCGCCTGCACAGCCGAACTGGCACTGGAGCTCAGAGCAAGCAGGTCCATCATGATGAAAGTCTGCTTATAGACACGGCCACTTAAAGAGGCGTCTGCAGTTGCTGGTTGCCACTGCCGTTGCTGCAGCCTCCGTTTCATTCAGCCGCTCGGGACTGTATCCTCGCCTTGTCCTACCTTCTGCTATTGCAAGATGATTTCTTAGATTTCTCCCTAGTTGTATGGCTTGTCCATCTAGATCCCAGGAGATTTTTCCTTGCTGTTCGCTCCTTGTTTCTGTCACAACTTTCATTTGGCCACCAGAGGGATGAACAGAGCCTCTATCATCTATGCCATTTTTTTCCTCTCCTCTTCTTTTTCTTAGGGTTAGACAGCTTTGTTCTGTGGACTTTGAACTCTACATTAGTTTCTGTTAATAGGGACTTGGTTGGCTGCAATGTGCATAGGTATTTGGTCTAGTCTGTTTTCAATTAAACAGTCTTGACCTTGGGACCCTAGGCCTGCACTCTAGTTCTTGTGAGGAGAGTTCAGGCTTGGTGTCATGTGCCTAAGTCTCCATTCTACTTTCCTTATATAAAGACAGTCTTGTTGCTGTGGGTGTAGGCCTCCACTCTATCCTGTTCAGAGGGGAGAGGCTTAGAACTGTGGGATAAGTCCTCCACTTAAGGTCTGCTAGGACAAGTCAGGATCGATGCAGTGGGCCAGTGTCTTCACTGCAATTCCCGAAAATAATGAAAAGGCTTGGTAATGCAAGCCTCGCTCTCCACTCTGGTTCTAGATAGAGCAGGCCAAGTTTGGGGCCAAGGTTCTGGGTCTCAACTCAAGTGTTTCTCAGGATGGCATGGGCTTTGTGAAATGGGTGAATGTCTCCACTCTAATTCCTGTAAAAAGAAGATGGGCCTGTTTCCAAGGTCCATGGTCTCCAGTCTACATCATTTCAGAGAAAGCAGGCTTGCTGCTGTGGGTCAAAGTCTTCACTCTAGTGTGTGTTAAATAAACATGCTTGATTCCTTTGAGCAAGGTCTTTACTCCATTTCTTCTTTGAAGAGGATAGGGTTTAAACCAATAGCTGAAGCCGCCATTCTACTTCTTTTTCAGAGAGGACAATGTTGGTGCAGTGGGTCCAAACTCCAAATCAATTTCATGTTAGGCAAGCTGAAAGCTGCAAATGCTGCTGCAAGTAGTTTTCTAAAGGATTATTCAGCACTCCAGCCTGAAAAGCAACAAGATTGATAAAGCGTTGCTGCAGCCATAGAGCAAAATCCCTAATTACAGATGCATCCCGCCCTCCGCAACCACAGAATTCCAGCAGCCACTGCGGAAAAGAAAGTTTATTAATGAGAGCCACAAGAAGATTGGCAATTCAACAAATTATGACATCCATAGCCGTCACACAGGTTGGTAAGGAGAGCCAGCCCCGAATGCAGCATTGCGTGATTCTGTGAAACTTGCTGCCATAAAGCATGTCAGCAATGCGGGCCTCAAATGCCACATTGCAGCATTATGTGACAGTAGCTGCTGTAAAGCATGTCGTAAAGCAAAGCCATCCCCAAGAGCTGCATTGTGGCATTTCATGACAGTTGCTGCTGTAATGCAGGTCGTAAAAGCCAGCCTAGAGAGCCGCACTGTGGCATTTTGCCATACTTGCTGCCGTAAAGCAGTCCGTAAAGAAGCGCCATCCCCTAATGTTGAATGGTAGCCTCGGGCTACTGGTTGCTGCTCTGTAGTTGGTGGGGTCTGAGTGTCTGCCACACATATCCTCATTGAGAAGAACATCTAGACCCACATTCATGATGCAACCATAGTAACAATAAATGAAGCTGGACATTTGGAATGTTTGAAAAGTGGGGCAGCTGCTATCACAATGCAGGTTCCATGCCAGCCAGTAGAACCTGACATATGTATGCCAAGATCTCCTCTTGACTTTTTAGCACAAACCAGAGTTGAATGAGTGGGAAACGTTTTCCACGTGAGTTCCCTTGAAAATGAAACAGGCATGGTGACATGTTTTCAAACATCCATTCTACTTTCCCTTATGCAGCAAAGGCCTGGTGTCTGAGCCATGGACTTCTATTGACTTCTTTATCAGTGAAGATGGGCTTTGTGCCATTTGCCAAATCCTCCACATAAGGTTCAATTAGAGAAAGCTGGGCTATGTTCTGTGGGCCAAGGCCTCTACTCTGCTTCTTGGAACTAAGAAAATGACTTGGTCCTGCATCCAAGCTCCCTCCCCTCTCTAGTTCTGGAAAGAAAAGTCCAGGCTTTGTGCCAAGGTTCTAAGTCTCCAGTCTACATTCTCTTCCCAGGGGAAAGACTTGGGGCTGTGTATTAAGGTCACATTTTCAGTGGTTTGCAAAGGAGAGAAGCTTGGTGTCTTGGCACCAGGCCTTTGTCGGACTTGCTGTTAGGATGAGACAAGCTTGGTGCTGTTGGCCCGAGTAATCATTGGACACGCTTTTAAGGGAGGACAGTCTTGGTGCCGTGAACCAAGTCCTTCATTATACCTCCTGTTATGAGATGACAGCTTGGTTCTGGGGCCAATGTCTCCACAATAATTTCTGTTAGCACAGGCCAAGCTTGATTTTGAGAACCTAGGTCTTTAATCTGGTTTCTCTTACGAATTGGTTGGCCTTGACATTGTGGGCTTGGGCCTGCAAACTCATTCCTGTTAGGCCTTCCAGGCTTTGCTCCATTCGTTTCTTTTACATAAAGACAGGCTTGTTGCCGTGGGCCTAGGACTCTACTGGACATTCGTTCAGAGAGGAAAGGCTTAGAACCAAGGGCCAAGGCTACCACTCAAGATTCTGTTAGCAAAAGACAGAATAAATGCTGTGAGTCAAAGTCTCAACTTGACTTCCTGGAAATAGGTGAAGGAATTGAAACTGCAAGGCAAGGTCACCACTCTAGTTCCTGGGGGGAAATTTTGGGCCTGAAGCCAAGGTTCTAGGTCTCCAAGAAAGATTCTCTTATCAGAGGACAGGCTGGCCCTGTGGGTTAAGGTCACCTATCAACTAGTTTTCAGAGTAAATGGACCAAGGCTCCGTTTTACTGAATGTTAGGAAGTCAGGTAGGACTGTGCCCTGAATTACTTGGCCAGATGGGACCACCAGTTTTGCTCTGCAAATAGTTGTGCTTTGTGCTGAATGCCACTGTAAGTGCAGTGGTAGGGTGGGCTATGGAGTTTACTGTGTGCATTGGGTAGGTTTCCTGAAGGCTTTTTATCCACAGTGGGTGGAGCTGTGAATTAGTTTTCCTGCCCAGATAGGACCAAGATGGCTTTTTATTGATTGAATGTTTGCTTGGTTGCTGTAAATATTTGTCTGCTTTCAGAGGTCTTACAGAACTGTTTTAGGCAGCCTCTGGTGGTTTTCCTTAGCACTTATATACGGGTGAGAGCTTGGAGCTTCCCAGTTTCTGTTTTGCTGATTTCCCTCTTGTTTTTTTGTTTTTTTTTTAATTTTTAATTTGTTATGACTTTTTATTTCTCTTTCATTCTTTTAAATTTTATTTGTTCCCTTTTCCCCTTATTTGTTTGGTATTGTTTTTTAGTAGTTTGGTAAGTTTTTGTTGTTGTTGCTCATTTTTTTAGGTCTTTTTTTTCTTTGTGGTTTCCTTTACATTTATTTTCCTTTGTGGTTTTGGGTTTTTTTTTAATTTGCTGCTGCATTTTTTTTGTTTTTCAAAATTTTATTTGGTCCTTTTTAACTCTCATCGACATTCTTATTTGTTTTTAAATTTCTTGTTTCTTCTTCGTGCTGTTTCTTGGAGATTATTAAATGTACTTATTTTATATTTTTCTGATATTTATAGTATCTAGTTTCTGTGGGCCTGATTCTGCTGTGTATTGTTTCTGCTGGCTCCCATTCATGGTGCTTTTGTTCTCTTGTTTATATTGTGACCTTCCTTTTTCCATGATTGTCAGTTTGTTCTTTGGAATTGTTCCCAGTGGAGGTCTTTAAAGTCTTATTTGGGATATATTACTCCTGAGAGGTTTTTGTTTGTTTGTTTGTTTGTTTGTTTTTTGGTCTCCACTATTCCCTAGGGGGCACTACCAGTGAAGGTCATTTTCCATTTAAATTTTCACTTGAGGTTATTGGGACCAATAAGAAGTGTGAATTGACTTCATAAACATTCATGGTTAAAATTTCTCTGTCCTCCCCTCTTCTATGCAGTGGTGTTTGCTTGGTGGCCACTTCCACACAGTGGAACTGTTTATCATTTGTCCTTGTTTCCTGGTGCAGTGCTGTGCAGTCTTCACACAGTCCTGTTCTATTTAGCCTGTTATGTAGGTCTGCTTCAATCTCTGGTCTCTACATTCTATGTTGTTCTCAGAGTGGAAGCTCAGTAACACTAGGTGCATGAGAGCTCCTGAAGGTGAATGCTTGCTAATTATCTAAATGCTTTTTGGGGTTGTTTATCCTTTTCTCATTGTTTTGTAGGAATTCTTTATATATTCTGGATACTGGTTCTTTGCTGGTTGTACGCATTTTGAATATCTAACGACAGCTATGACTTTCACTGTTGTTTTCAGTGCTTTGTTGTGTAGATGTTATATTAGTTACCTTTTGCTGCATCACAAATTACCCCACAACTTAGAACTTTAAAACAACATTTATTATTTCTCTGTTTCTACCAGTTAGGAATCCAGGCATGACACAGCTGAGTTCCAGTGGTTCATTATCTCTTGAGGTTGCATATTGTCAGCAGGGGCTGTGGTCTCCTCTGAAGGTGTCATTGGGAGGCGATGTCTCTCAGGGTTCTGTCATTGCGGTTGTCAGACTGAGAGCTCAGTGCCCTCTGGTTCCTGATCAGGGACCTCTGTTGGTTCCTAGCCCTATGCACCACTCCTATGAGTAGCTGAGAAAGTTGTAGCTGGCTGCCCATGGAGTCAGTGAATGAGGACATGGGTGAGCAAGCAAGTACAAGGTGGGGCCTACCTGTTTGTGGCCTGACCCCAGAAGAAACTACTCATCACTTTTAGTACTTTGAGTTTATGAGAAGTAAATAATGAGGCCTAGACTCCTCAGGAGAGAAGATCACACAAAGGTGTGAACACTAGGGGTCAGGGACTTTGGGGACATCTTAGAGACCACCTACCATGGATTTGCTGGAAGTTCTATGGGTAATTCATTTTACCCATCTTCAAGTTTTTGTGTTTTCTACAAGAAAGGCCTCTTTGTTCTGTGGTCATTAATATACTTTAAAAGTTTAACAGTTTGGCCTTTTCACAATAAGTTCTTAATGCATCTAGGGCTTCACTGTCTAATACAGTAGCCACCAGCCAGCTGCATGTAACTATTTAAATTAAACAATATTACATAAAGTTAAAAATCCAGTTTCTCAGTCACACTGGCCATATGTCACATGCTTAATAACCATGTATGACTGATGGCTACCATGCCAGGCAGTGTTGGTCCAACATTTTCTCCTCAGGTAGGTTCTAGCAGTGGTACTGATGGAAACAGTTGTCAGCAGGGCACAGTTTGCCCCCAGGGGACTCTTGGCAAAGCCTGGAGGATTTTTTGTTTTCATAGCTAGAGGGATGCATGTTCTCCTGGTATGTGGTGGGTAGAGGCCTGGGATGCTTCTACTATTCAACATCTCATAATACATGGGACAGCCTCCCACAACAGGACTCATCCAACCCCAAAAGCCAGCAATGCCAATGTGGAAAACCCTGACCTAGGGTGTATCCTGTTGTGAAGTGATGGAGTTCATTCTGTTTCCCTCCCACTAGCCAGTCGGTTAGACACCATTTCCTGTGCGTACTCAGCCCATTTCCACCTAGTGCTGCTGAGGACCTCTGCAACCGTAGGGCCCGCCGCCACCTCTGCTCTGTTCTTCCCCCACTGCACCAACACCTCACCTGGCATCCTTGCTGTTGGCAAGTACCATCTCCCTTTGGGCTCTTTTTCTTCTTGGGCCACCCTGTCCCCAGCTGTCTGCAAGCCTCACTCCCTCACTTGCAGGCCGTTCGCTCCATGAGCCTTAACTTACCCTCCACCTGAGTAGCACCCTAGTCTTCTCCTTGGCTGCATTCTCTGTCCTTGTCCAGGATGGCTGGCCCTCATCACCGCCTAATTCCATTCAGGGGGTGCCGCTTGCTTGTTGACCTGCCATCTGTCTCTTCCACTTAGAACAAATCCTGAGCAGGTGGGCATGGAGGGTGTCCACGCCCAACCTCTAGGCAGTGCCTGCTCATGAAAGAGTATCTCTTGCCATCCATTAAGTTCCCGCAGGTCCAGGGATGGGGTTTCTGTGTTTTCCAGTGGCATTAGGTCTGGACTGCAGTGAGTGTGCAGTGAGATGTCTGGTGTAGACGTGCCATCTGAAGATCTGTCTGGATCTGTTCAGATCCTGAGCTTGGGTAGCGAGAGTTCACCTAATAAGAGTTTGAGAATTTGGGGAGTGGGCAAAATGCATTTGCCAAATGAATACTGGAAAAGGAAGAGACAGGTGAGACAGCAGCACGAAGCAGAGCTGTTGGGGCCACCAATTCAGAGGACATTCGTGGGGATCACTTCTATGGCCCAGGCTTCCCACTGGTGGTTACCATTATCCAGGTGATGATGGTGACACCTGAACTCACTACCAGAGGGGACCCTCTGTTCAGGACATTTATTTAAGAAGAAAGAAAGTGTGGAATGCCTCTTTAGAAGGTCTCCCATCATTAAAATAGTTTAAATCGGTGTTTGGAGATTCCCTTCCTGGGCACTGTGCCTAAGGTGCAAGTTCCGGATCCTGTTCTAGCCTAGGTGCTTTGCGGTGGGGCGGTGTGCTAACGGGGCATCGTCTCATTCTGTTTACTGTCACGGCAGTGGCTTCACTACTAACGGAGGTGCCTGCTCCAACCTGAAATCCACAAAGCTATTTGAGGTTCTGGGCACTCTGGAGGATGGGTACGGCCATCGCAGAAAGGAGATCTTCACCGCCTCGCCCAATGGTGCCGCGGGGGACTTCACTGATGAAAACTTGGAGGATGAGGATGTCCGACCAGGCGCCCACCTGCCCAGCTGTGTGCTGCATGCCTCTGTTTTGCCTGAGGATGATGGCAACTGCGGCAAGGAGGACCGGCAGCTACCGCTGCCCTTGAAGAGGCGGAGGGCAGCGGGGCCACAGTGGGTCTGGACCAAGAGGGACATCTGGTCAGACTTCAGCAGTTGGCCGGTGTCGAACTCTCATATGGAGCACCTCAGGAGCCAGAAGCTGAGTCCTGTAGGCCTCTTCGAGTTTTTGATGAAGGAATAATCAATTTTATTGTTAATGAAACCAATCGTTATTCTTGGCAGAAAAATGTCTGCCTGGGTCTCAAGGCCCAGGAACTGAAGTGTGTTTGGGCATTCAGATTCTGAGCGGGTATATATCCTATCCCACGAGAAGGATATTTTGGGAAACTTCTCCCGATTCGCATTGCCATCTTGTGGCGGACGCCATCAGGAGGGACATGTTCGAGCTGATCTTCTCGTACCTGCATTTTGCAGAAAACAGCGAGCTGGACCACAGCGACAGATTCACCAAGGTAAGGCCTTTCCTCGTGTGGATGAACCGCAGTTGCCCGCAGCACGCGCCTTTGGACGAGTTCTACAGCTTCTGCGTGTCCTCATGTGAGTACTTTGGGCGGAGCGCGTCTCTGGCGGCCTGCAGGGTGGTAGGGGTGGTTGGGCTGCCGGGTCTGGCGTGGCACTACCACCAGCAGCTACCTGGTGTGGTTTGAGCCCTCGCAGGGCACGCTGTTCACTAGGCTGGGCGGAAATCTTACTTTGGAGTATAGCTGAGTCCTAGAGAGGACAATCAAATGTAACCAAATCCTTTAGAGAAACTTTTCATGAACAGTAAAAAGGTTCTACCATTGTGTTCTATTGATTATAATCTAAGATATAGGCAGTAGTATATAAAAATTATATAAATATGATGGATATCTTAATCATATTTATTACACTTTAATCCCATACTGTCAAACTTTCCAAGCACAATCTGCCTCAAATTTATCCAGAGGGCTAGATTTGTAGTTTGTATTTTCTTGATAAAAATATTTTCACAATACACACATATTCTTATGTGGAATCAATTTTTATAGTGTGAGATAGTAATCTGGTTTTCACTTAAAGTAGGTGGTTTGCATTACTTATTAAAAGTTATATATATTACCCCACTGATTTAAATTCTATCTTTATACATTTCTGAAGTTTGGGGGACGGTATTGAAATATAGGAAATAATTTCTATTGGAAAACTTAGTAAAATACATTCCAGAAGAATAAAAGAAACACATGTAAAAGTTTGGACCTATCAAAAATCAAAGAAAGCATGTTGAATATCTTCTCTTTATATGGGAAAGAACTTTCTATAGCAGCACAAATTAAAAAGCACATCAGTATATTTGATTTTATAGAACTGTAAAATTGGCATTATCACAGTTAAAATGTAAAGAAATTGAGAAAATATATTCCAAGATGAAAAACAAATGAGTGGTGAAGATAAATATAAGTGGCTCCACTCTGGTGGCAATCAAATGCAAAGGAAAACAATTACCATACATTGTTTTCTGATCAGATGCATTTATTTGTACATAATACTGTTGATGGGGTATAGAAAGGTGGCAGAACACTGCAATACCCAAGGGAGTGTAAATCTGTACAACCTTTCTGAAGGAAATTTAAAGTCCATCCAAAATCTTAAAAAATTGTTCATACCTATAGAGTAAAGCAAATGTTTAGTTCATAGCGATATAAATAAATAAAAAGAGGAGAAGGGACATAGCGATATAAATAAGTAAAAAGGGGAGAAGGGACATCAATAAATGTAGAATGCAAATAAAATACTATTTAGCAAGCACCACACATTATAGTCATGCACTGCTTTACAACAGCTATTTTCTGAGAAATACATCACTAGGTGATTTTGTTGTGCAAACATCATAGAGTGCATTGATGCAAACCTGGATAGTGCAACCTACTGCTTCTAAGTTGTATGCTACCAGCCTGTACAGCATGTTACTGTAAAAACAATATGAGATTTAATCACACACAAAAGAAAATAATGCAATGAAAAGACGCAGTAAGTATGAGATGAGACTGCTGAAAGTGTGCACAGCTACTGTTTTATAGCACTTTATAAAAGTACGCTCTAAAATATTGATAAAAAGTATAGTACAGTATAGTAAATACATAAACCAGTAATATAGTCATTATCATTATTATTATCTACTGTACATAATTGTATGTTGCTATCTTGATAGTATGACTGGCAATGCGGTAGGCACATTCACACCAGCAACACCAGAAACGCATAAGGAATGCATTGTGCTACATTAGGACAGCTACGATGTCAGTAGGTGATAAGAATTTTTCAGCTTCATTATAATCTTAGGGGACCACCATCATATATGCAGTTTGTTGACTAAAATTACATTATGTGGTGCATAACTGTAACAATTTTGCAGAAAGAACTATTAGTGGATGAGAAAGTTCGTAGGGCAGAGCATATCCTCACCAGATACCCAACAGTTACAAATGAAATAAACAGTAACTCCTCAGTGGAGAAATGAGGCAGACACCACTTCTACCAAGCAATCCAAGGTAAAAACACCAGTAACAAGACATAGAAACATGCTATGTGCTTCCCCTACCCACTAGATATGGCGCACTCTGGTATTCCTGCCAGAATATGCAGACTAAATTCCAAGTCATGAGAAGACATAGGGCAGACCCCAATTGAGGGTCATTCCACAAAATGGTTGACTAACAATTCTAGTGGTTTCAAGACTGTATAAAACAATGAGAATAAGGACCTGTCGATGATTAGACAAGACCAGGAGGTAAGACAAAGGGCAGTGTGCAGTCCTGACCTGGGTGCCATAGAAATGGTCTCAAAAAGTGACATGAGTAGGAGAACTGATGAAACTTGAATAAAGTCTGTAGATTAGTTTATGCCATTTTATAGGTATTAATTCCCTGGCTTTGATAACTATGCTATGGTTATGGAAAGGTGTCAACATCTGGGGAAGATGGGTAAAAGAACTCTATTACTGAGGAATTTTTATAGGTTTGAAATACTTCAAAATGAACATTAAACAAATATTCATACCTTTGGTTTACTATTTCCATATTTGGAAATCAAGCCTGGTTATTCTAAAGTGTTCATCTTAAAGTTTGTTGAGCAAATTCTTTCTACATTTCAGTTTTTGCCTCCTGCATTGTGATGATCTAGAAATATTAGCAGATACTTGCCAAATGTTTTTTACCTTACTGATGGTCCAAATAAATTAATTGAAATGGTTGTAAAATCAGTCTGTAAAGCTTCCAGAAGCTACAGAATGGGCAATGGTGACTCCTTCCTTAACAGCTAAAAGAAATATTGCTCCCAGGACAGATGAGTGGTCTCAGGTCATAATAGTATCAGGAGAATGTGCAGTGTTTCCCAGGTTACTACCTGAAGCCAAAACTCACATTTAGTAGAAGCCTGAATGGACCTCATCACACATCACATTTGGCTTCCAGGTTAGATGACATTCCTTGTAAGCACATTCTGAAAGGAAGACTTGAAGGTACAAAATGAAACTATGGGTGGTCATCACCCCTACAAGTGGGGAAACACTTGAATAGATCATCTACCTTGTCTCCTCTAGTACGACATAACCATATGCATCGTGTAAGTGAAAAGGATATCCTGGTATCCTGGGTACCATTTCAAATATCTTTCTAGTCGCTAGGGAACTGAATACAATAAAATATTTAGTACACCAGATCATGCAGGCCTGGAGAACTCCAAAGCTGTTCAACGCCATGAAAATGACATTGTCTACAAGACTTCATTGATTGCTGGGTAGGTAATTATGTCTTTTAAAAATGTGGTAAAACAAAATTTATCATTTTTGAATGAATACTTCAGGAGTCTTAAGTATAGTCAAGTATAGATCTTGTGCAAAAGATCTCTAGAAATTTCTCATCTTGCAAAACTGAAATTCTATACCAATTGAACAACTGTCCATTCCTCCCTCTCCTGCCCCTGGCAATCACTATTGTACTTTCTGTTTCTATGAGTTTGATATAGGTGGAATTGTCTCTTTGTGACTGGTTTATTTCACTTGGAATAATGTTCTCAAGTTCCATCCATTATAGCGTGTGATGGGATTTTCTGTTTTAAGACTGAATAATATTTCATTGCATTTATATAACACATATTCTTTATCCATCTATTGATGGGCACTTGGATTGCTTTTGTCTCTTGGCTATTGTGAATAAGCTGCAGTGAACACAGGTGCACAAATATCTCTTCCAAATTCCATTCTCTTGGATATAAAGTCTACAGAGTGGTTTGGCCTCCTGCCAGGACTGTAGACTGATGAGACTGTTGGTGGGGTTGCAGTCAGCGGGGGCTGGAGCTTGAATGTGAAGGATGCTCTGTCATCTTTGGGACTAATGTCAACAGGCCTGCCACTGGAGGCATGAATAATCATGTCTCCCATCACGTCTCTGGGTGGGCAGGACTGCCCTTGGACTGTAGCAGATCCGGACTGGTGTGGAGTGTTTATGCTGTTTCAGGGTACACAGTCAACTCAATAAAATTTTTTATGCTTTTTTAACTTTAATTTTTCAAGTAGAGTTGACATTCAATATTTTATGTTAGTTTCAGGTGTACAATATAGTGGTGAGACATATAATTTATGAAATGATCCCACCGATAAGTCTAGAACCCACCTGGCACAATACTTAGCCATTACAATATTATTTTCTATAGTCCCTCTGCTGTAATTTACATCCCCATGACTATTTTGTAACTGCCAGTTTGTACTTCTTAATCCCTTTACCTTTTCCAGCAATTTAGAAGATAAAGTAGCAAAAAACAACCAATCAGAACAGCAAAAAGAAAATAAAGTAAGGATAGTTTAAGGAACTTCTAGGACAACATCAAGTGTACTACAAAAAGTACTAGAAAAAGAAGAGAGTACTAGAAATAGAAGAAGAAAGCAAAAGATTGAGAACCTATATTTAAAAGTGGCAGAAAATGTCCCTAATCTGGTGAAGGAAATAGACATACAAGCGCAGGGAGCACAAAGAGTCCCAAATAAATTGAACCCAAAGAGGCCCACACCAAGGCACTTTATAATTAGGATTCCAAATATTAAAGGCAATGAAAGAACCTAAAAGCAACAGAAAAGCAGTTAACTACAAAGAAACTATTATAATACTGTCAATTGATTTCTCAACAGAAACTTCGTAGACCAGAGGGAATGACAAAATATTCAAAGTGATGAAAAGCAAGGACTGACAACCACACAATCTACCCAGCAAGGCTATCATTTAAAATCAAAGGACAGATAAAGAGCTACCCAGACAAGAAAAAGCTAAAGGAGTTCAACACTACCAAACTAGTATTATAAGAAATGTTAGAGGGACTTTTTTAAAAAGAAGAAAGTGGAGGGGGAGGAGTTCATAAATATGAATAACAACATGGCAAAAACTACATTATCAATAATTACTTTAAATGTAAATGAATTAAATGCTGCAGTCAAAAGACATAGAGTGTCTGAATGGATAAGAGAACAAGACCCTTACATATGCTGTCTACAAGACATCACTTCAAATCATAAGACACACACAGACTGAAAGGGATGAAAAAAAGTATTTCAAGTGATGGAACAATAAAGAATCTGGGGTATCAGTACTTACATCAGAGAAAGTAAACTTTAAAACCAAGGCTATAATAAGAGACAAAGAAGGACATTACATAATAAAAAATGGATCAATACACAAGAGGATATAAATTCTGTAAACATTTATGGACTCAATTTGGAGCACCTAAATACATATAGCAATTACTAACCGACATAAAGGAGGAGATCAAAAGTAATAGAGTCATAGTACGGGACTTAAACATCTCATTGAAACCAAGGACAGATCTTCCAGATAGAAAATTAACAAGGAAAGAGCTTCCTTAAATGACACACTAGACCAGATTAATTTAATTGATATTTTTAAAACCCTTCACACAAAAGCAGTGGAATGTATATCCTTTTCAAGTGCACATGAAACATTTCCCAAGATCACATATTAGACCACAAAACAAATCTCATTAAATTTAAGAGGTTTGCAGTCATATCAAGCTTCTTCTCTGACCAAAATGGTATTAAATTAGTAATCAAGTACGAGAAAAAAAAAAACACTGAAAAACATGCAAATCCATGGAGGCTAGAAAACACACAACTAAGCAATGAATGGGTTATCGATGAGATCAAAGAAGTCAAAAGATACTTTGACACAAATGAAAACTCATTGACTCAAAATCTGTGGAGCACAACAAAAACAGTCCTGGAAAGGAAGGAACCTCCCAATATCATTTTATGAGGCCACAATTACCCTGATTACAAAACTAGACAAAGACTCTACAAAAAAAAAGTTACAGGTGATAGCCATGATAAATAGATCTAAAATTCTCAACAAAATATTAGCAAACTGAATTTAGCAACACATTAAACGATCGGTTACACCATGATCAAATGGGACTGATTCTTGGGATGCAAGATTGGTTCAATATTTCCAAATCAAATAACATGATACACTACATGAAGAAAATGAAAGATAAAACATCATATGATCATATGAATAGATTCAGAAAGATATTCAACAAATTCAGTATTAATTTATAATAAAACCTCTCAGCAAAGTGGGGATAGAGGAAACACCTCAACATAATAAAGGCCATATATGACAAACCCACAGCTAACACTATATTCAATAGTGAATATCTAAAACTTTAATACCAGGAAGAAGACAAAAAATTCCACTTTCATCATTTTTATCAGAAGTCCTAGCCACAGCAATCACATAAGAAAAAGAAATAAAAGGCATCCAGATAGGAAAGGAAGAAGTAAATCTGTCATTATTTGCAGTCGACACGATTATATAAAGAACCTTAAAGATTTCATGAAAAAACTATAAGAACTGATAAATGCGTTCAGTAAAGTAGCAGAATATGAAATTAGTATTCAGAAATTGGTTGCATTGTTATACACCAATAGCAAACTATCATAAAGATAAATTAAGAAAATTCCATTTACATTTTATCAAAAAAAGTAAATACCTAGGAATAAATTTTACCAAAAGAGTAAAAGACCTGAACCCAGAAAATTATAGGGCACTGATGAAAGAAATTGAAGATACAAAAAAAAAAGGAAACACATACCATGCTCACAGATAGAAAAAATTAACATTGTTAAAATGTCCATACTATCTAAAGCAATCTATAGATTTAATATAATTCATATGAAAATGGCATTTTTCAAAGAACTCAAAGAAATAATCCCAAAATTTATATGGAGCCATTAGAGACCCCAAATGGCTACAGCAATCTTAAGAAAGAAGTACAAAGTTGGAGGTAACAAATATCCGATATCAAATTATACTGCAAGGCTATAATAATCAAAACAACATGGTACTAGCATAAAAACAAGCAAACACATAGATCAATAGAACAGAATAGAGTCAGTAGTAAACTCAGGCCTAAATGATCACTTAATCTATGACAAATGAGAAAAAAAATACAATAAGGTAAAAACAGTGTCTTCAATAAATGTTGTTGAGAAAACTGAACAGAAACATACAAAAAAATAAAACTAGACTACCTACTTTAACCATATATATAAATAAGCTTGAAAACGGATTAAGGACTTACATGTAAGATCCAAAACTATAAAATTCCTAGATAAAAACGTAAGCAGTAAATTTTGTGACATTGCTCTTAACTAGTATTTTTTCTGATATGTCACCTCAGGCAAAAGAAAAAAAAAATAGAACGAATGGGACCACATCAAACTGAAAAGTTCTTGCACAGTGAAGGAAACTAATAAAATGAAAAGGCAGCCTTCTGAATGGGAGAATATGTTTGTTAATGATACATCTGATAAGGGGTTAATATTTAAAATTTATAAATAATTCATTCAACTAATTTCCAAAAAATCCCACTAAATCCAATTAAAAATGGGCAGAGGACATGAATAGGCATTTTTCCAATGAGGGCATACAGATGGCCAAAAGACATGAAAAGATGCTCAACATCACTAATCAGAGAAATGCAAATTAAAACCACAATGAGTTATCACCTCACACCTTTCATAATGGCTGTCAATAAATAAAAACAAAAAACAAAAAACAAAACAGTAAACGTTGGCAAGGATGTGGAGAAAAGGGAACTTTCGTGCACTGTTGGCGAGATTGCAAATTAGTATAGCCACTATGAACAACAATATGGAGATTCCTGAAGAAATTAAAAATAGACCTACCTTTGACCCAGAAATTGCACTTCTGGGTATTTATTTTAAGGAAACCCAAACCACCCTGTAAAGATACATGCACTAATTGCCCATCAATAGACAATTGAATAAAGAAGTTGTGATACATATATACAATAGAATATTACTCAGGCCATTATAAAAATTCAGTCTTCCCATTTGCAATGACATAGATGAACCTAGAGTATATTATGCTAAGTGAAATAAGTCAGAGAGAGGGTAGATCTTATGTGTTCTTACTACAACAATAAAAATGACCCTTTTAGAGATAGAAAATGATACTCCAAGCATATTGATATTCAGAGAAAAGTGGGTGTAGTTGTATTTATACCTGACAAAATAGATTTCAAGATAAAAAATAACAAAAGAAAAATATGGGCATTTTGTAATGATAAGACAATACATTAAGAAGATATAACATCTTGTACCCTTCACATGACATGATGATAAGAGCACTTTTCCTTTGCAATCTTCCTCCCCAAAACCTGTAACATTAGTCTAACCATGAGCAAAAATATCAAACCAGCACAAAACCAGGGATATTCTACCAAATGCTGATTAGTGCTACTCAACTCCACCAGGGACATTGAAAACAGTCTGAGAAACTCTCAGAGCCCAGAGGAGCCTAAGAAGACATGTTGATGAATAGGATGTGGTCTCCTGTAAGGGATCCTGAAGAGAAAAAGAACATTAGGGGGAAATGAATGGAATCTGAATAAATCACAGGATTTAGTTAATATTATTGTACAACTATGGATTCTTTCGTTGTACTAAAAACCAGTGTTGGTTCCATAGTAATGAAACATGTTAACAAAAGGGGAAACGGGGAGAGTGGCTAGCTGGGACCATCTGTGCTTGCTTTGCAGTTTAGCTGTAAATCTAGAACCCATCAAAAATTAAAAGTTTATTTTAAATATTACTGATCTTTTGGCATCTAGCCTGATGAACCATTTCAACTTTCTGTGGACAGTGAATAAACACTCTCCACACGAACAGGTCCCATATTTCCTTTAATTCTTCAAGGCCCTTGCTGAGTCTGGCTTCACCAGTGTGGCCAGTTGAATAAACTGATAATTCTAATATATTTACTGTATTTCACAATATCCAATAATTATAGAAGCTTTGCCCCTGGGTATGGTTGGTGCAGTAACTCAGTGCCCACATCATACTCTGCTCTCCTGAGCTGGGTGCCCGTTGTGCATCTCACTCTGTCCATGTTCCAACATCATTTCCCATCCATCCACACAGCTTCTGCATCCAGTAAAAATTATAAATGACTCACTTTTCCATATGGTCATGTTGGTGCATCTGCCTTGATCTCATACACAGCTCCTCATGCTCAAATTTCCCTCATTCCTTATTCTCATTCATTCTTAATATCCTTTAAGGCCAAATTCAAATTATATTTGTCCAATGAAATCATTCTTTGCTCCTTCCATCTACACAAATTAACTGTTACTTTTATGTATGGCTGCAGCAATGTCTACATACTTTTCTTGCTGTGCTTTCCTGCATATCATAATCTGTTTTTAATGAATCAATTTTCCTTATTTTACCAGGCTTTAGTGCATTTATTATTTTTTATCATTGTGAATTCCCAGCACATAGTATGGCATATGTTGGTTTTATGAAATTTGATTTAATTAATAGTGTAAATCAGTGCCCACCAAGAATAAGATAGTCACCCAGGCTAGGGAACAAAGGGAGAATGAGAAGCAAAACCCTATGCTTTCATAGATTAAAATCTCATCATTAACTGTGAAAGTGGTAAAAGATGAATAACAAGACAATGTAGGTATGATAAGCCAAAAGGGAAATATATGTCATAATTAACTAACTAAATATATTGATATTCAATGTGGAAATAACGAGAATTTCACTAGGGAGGCAAGACAAATCTGACTTAGAAGAAGAGGGAGAATTTAGCTAAGAATATGAAAT
Organism: Pteropus medius; assembly: GCF_902729225.1. NCBI lineage: Eukaryota > Metazoa > Chordata > Mammalia > Chiroptera > Pteropodidae > Pteropus > Pteropus medius. Next base: position 17,928,542 of record NW_024349798.1, on the reverse strand, counting down.
AAAGGAGATAATTCAAGACTGAGGAAATAGGTCGAGAGTGTTGGTCCTGGGTTAAAAAAGTAGGAGACAATTTTTAAAAAGTCAATAAGTTACCTAATATTATATGAGATTAATAATTAAAAAGTCAAAGAAAATTCCAAGTTTGTCATCTGGGGAAATTATGGTGGTACTGACCAAAACAACCAAAAGAAAAATCAGAGCTTGTTTTGAAAAGTTCTGATTATATCCTGGGGAGAAGATTCCTCTAGGACACCACGCCTGGATGTCTTAGCCCTTAATGGGAAGCTGGCAGGGCTGAGCCATGGTGTAGCATCACTCAGGCTGGCTGGCCACTCACCTGGACTCACAGCACTGGGGATTAGGGCAATCCCAGTCCTGCTCAGAAGCCGGCAGCCTGAGACAGGACAGCCTAGCGAGACCAACTCAGTTATGCCCTTCCTACTCAAATGGTCAATCCTTCTTTTATAATAGCACACACAGTACCAATGTTCAGAAGGAATTTTAAATATTTTACACTTTCTAAGTAATTATACTGACTGAACACAAATTATAAGGTAAGCATCTTGTCAGGGAAGTCATCCAACTTTTCCGGATTGTGAAAATCCACTCAAACTCTACAGTTGTCCATCAGTAGTGTTTGTAAGGTTCAGTCTTGGTAAACAGGGATTTTACTCAGGAGTAGGAAAGTGTTATTTATCTATGTGACCTGGCAAGTCGTGTGCACATTTCCAGTTATCATTGCTCAAGTGGACATCACCAAGCCCAGACTCCTCCTATAAATCCCAATGACATAAAATTCTAGAAATTGCTTTGAAGCCAATAAGGTGACATCGAGCAAAATAAAATAATGCCTTTAGAAAGGGAAATAATTTTTTGTGCTAAAAGCATCTAGTGTAGTCTAGACGCAAAATCCAAAGTCCAAAGGTTTGGGTTCCAGCCCTAGGCTTATTGTGTGTGTAACTAATTTTGACTGGAGGTAATGTTCTAGATGGAGAAAGAAAAGGTGAAACTCAGTTAACACAGTTCCTTCCATCAAAAACCTCACAGTGTAAAGAGTGAGACATATGCTAACACATGTAAGCACTAATAGTGATGAAATTTAGGTTTCTACTTGGGCTGCAATGACTAGATTTGGAGAGTTTATAAGAACAGAATCTCACCAAATCTGGGGGTGCCCCAAAGCCTCAGAATCAGCACTTGAGCCAGAAGTAGAGGGCTGTGGGACATAGCACTTAAATCACACAGAGCCTTGATTTCCTTCTGTGCAAAGTTAGAGAATTTTCTAAGGTCTAGCCATTCTGAAATCTAGGTTTCTCACCATCTAACGAAACTTGCTCAGGCACAGACACCCACTGACTGCACTGAGACTCACTTTAATGTGGGAGATGGTAAGGAGTGTGCTGGCCAATTTTGCTATTAAAATTGTCTTTTTTTCTTATCTTAAATTATCTCCACCTCCAAAATTAGGCTGACTCATCAAGACAATCAAACACCCAGTGACACGAGGCAGAACTGATGAGAATGTGATCTTTTAGTTTGAAAGTGGTCAATACAGCCTGCTCAGATGAAAGCTGGTTATGTAGATAGGTGCCTAATCCTGGTGGTACCATCCTACAGAGTTCTGCCAGTTTTTCACAGGAAGTTTGAGGCTCCCAGTGGATGGGCAAAGGGAAAACAGACTTAGAGTTTTTATTATTGTTATCACAACATCTACATTCCAAACTGATCATTATTTTTGGTGAACAAATCTAAGTCAAGTGTCTGCATGGAAGCAGTGAGTTTAAATCAATATGCACAGGAATTATACAAGAAATCAGTAACCTAATATTACAGCCAGCTCTATCCAAGGATGGGGTACTGGATGGAAGGGTAACAGATTCTTTTACACTCTCTTGTAAAAAGCAAATGAAACTTGAATCTTGCTGTTCATGTTAACATACCTCCACACACATGTCAGAGGAGGGGGATAGCCTAACAATGTAGAAATAACATTTTCAATAATTTTATTAACAAATGAACATCAAAGATTGTCAAGAAGGTACAGGAATAGGATGTTGGAGTATATTTATTCTAGTTTGTTAGGTTGGTTTTTAAATCAGGATTTAAGGATAACATTATGTCAAGCTTTTGTAACTAATGCAAGGGTCATATAATTTTTTCTTTAATTTGTTGTAATGTTTATAAACATCTGCTCTAACTTTAAAAACATTCTAGTGTTATTCTTGCCTTAAATTAAATGCAAATATTTATGGATTTTGTATACACTGCCTTTTTTTTTTTTTTTTTTAGAATTTTGGGGACTATTTTTATGAGTAAAATTTGCTTATATTTGGCTTATTTGTACTTTTTTAAATCAGGTTTGTAACAAGGCCATGTAAGTCCTATAGGATGAGATGGATGTGTTATCCCTTCTTGTAAACTCAGCAAGAGTTTGTCTAGATGTTTACATGGTTGTGCAAATATCAGAGAGAAGAGTGGTATACAGCAAAAAAAGTCTAACAAGGAAGAAGTTGGTATGCTTGAGGGAAAGAAGTCTAACATTTTCCCTCTGCCCACCATGCACACAACTGCTGTGGCTAGTAGTTAAAGACAGTATACATTTTGCAGGAGCAGGAACCTATAAGGCCATGTAGAAAAAAATTTACTATACACCATGTAAATACAATGAGTTTTCTTCCTGGATAGAATAGGGACAATTTCAAGAAGAGCTTAAACAATCATAAAAGTGTATAACACAAAACACAATCCTAATGATAATTTCTACTTAAATTTTGATGCCCAGAACCAGAATGTTTGGGTAAAGTAGGAGCAGTTTTTTAAATTTTTATTTTTAAAATTAGTGTTAACATATAGTATTATTTTATATTAGTTTCAGGTGTACAGCATGGTAATTACATATTTATATAATTTATATAATTTATGAAGTAATTTCCCTGATTAGTCTAGACCCACCTGGCACTATACTTTGTTGTTCCAATATTATTGACTATATTCCTTATGCTGTACTTCACATCGTTGTGACTATTTGGTAACTACCAATTTGTACTTCATCCCTTCACGTTTTCTACCCATCCCCTCTCCATCTAGCAATGATCGGTTCCATAATTGTATCTGAGTCTGTTTCCATTTTGTTTATTAGTTTATTTTGTTTTTTTAAATTTAACATACTACTGAAATCATATGGTATTTGTCTTTTTCTAACTTATTTCATTTAGCATAATACATTCCGGATCCATCCATGTTGTCATAAATGGTAAGATTTCATTTCTTAATATATTCTATTGAATCTATGTACCACATATTCTTTATCCAATTGTCTATTGACAGTCACTTAAGTTTTTTACATATCTTAACTATTTTAAATACCACTTTAGTAAACATAGGGTGTATATATCTTTTCTATTTATTCTCATTTTCTTAAAATAAAAACCAGAAGTGGAAATTTGGGGTCATAAGGTAGTCCTATTTTTAATTTTTTGAGGAACCTCCAAACTTTTTTACATCGGCTGCACCAATTTGCAATCCCACCAACAGCGCACGATGGTTCCTTTTTCTCCACATTTTCACCAACACTTGTTTATTGATGACAGGTGTGAGGTGATATCTCATTGTGGTTTTAATTTGCATTTCTCTGTTGATTAGTGATTCTGAGCATCTTTTAATATGTCTGTTGACCATCTGTATATCCCCATTGAAGAAATACCTATTTAGGTTCTCTGCCCATTTTTTTTTTTATTGCATTGTTTGTAGGGTTTTTTGTTTTTGTTTTTTTGTTTTGTTTGTTTGTTTTGGTATTGAGTGGTATGAGTTCTTTATAAATTTTGGATGTTAACCTCTTATCAGATGGATCACTGGCTAGTGTCTTTTCCCATTCAGTATATTGTCTTTTCACTTCATTGGTGGTTTCCTTTGATAAAAACTTTTTAGTTCATATAATCTCATTTGTTTATTTTCCCCTTTGTTTCTCTTGCCTGAGGATATGTATCAGAAAAATATATTAGTAACAGCAATGTCAGAGAGTTTGCTGCCTATGTTTTCTTCTAGGAGTTTTATGGATTCAGGTCTTACTTTTAGGCCTGTATCCATTTTGAGTTTATTTCCATATATAGTGTAAGAAGGTGATTTAGTTTCATCATTTGCAGATATTTGTCCTGTTTTCTCAACCATTTATTAAAGAGACTGTCTTTACCCCCTTGATTCTCCTTGACATCTTTGTAATAGATAATATGACCATATAAGTGTAGGTTTATTTCTGGGCTCCCTATTCTGTTCCATTGATCAATGTATCTCTTTTTATGGCAGTACCATGCTGTTTAGGTTAATATAGCCTGTAGTATAGTTTGATACTAGATAGCATGATACCTCCACCTTTGTACTTTCTCAGATTGACATGGCTGGCTACTCAAGGTCATTTATGGTTTCATATAAATTTTAAAATTATTTGTTATATGATTCTGAAAAAATGCCATTGTTATTTTGATAAGGATTTCATTGAATGTATAGATTGTTTTGGTAGTATGAACATTTTAATGATGTTAATTATTCCTGTCTGTGATCATAGTATAAGGCTTCTATTAATTTGTGTCTTTTTAATTTAATTTAATTTTTAAATGGCTTATAATTTTATAAGTACACTTCTTTTGCCTCCTTAATTAAATTAAAAAATAATTTTTGGTACAATTTTACATAGAATTGTTTTTTTTAATTTCTCTTTCTGATAGTTCATTATTGGTGTATAAAAATACAATTGAATTCTGAATATTGATTTTGTTTCCTCTTACTTTACTAAAGGCATTTATCATTTTTAACAGTCTTTTTGAGGAACCTTTAGGTTTCTATATACATAGTATTATGTCATCTGCAAATAATGACAGTTTTACTTCTTCCTTTCCAATTTAGATGCCTTTCGTTTCTTTTTATTTTCTGATTGCTGTGGCCAGAACTGTTTTTAAATTAAATGTATTGGGGTAACCACCTCTACTGTTAGCTACCTCCCCCTCCCCCTTCCCTCTAGAAATCACTAAACTGTTGTTCATGTCTGTGAGTCTCTGTTTGTCATGTTCATTTTTTTGCTTTCAGTTTTATATCTCACATACAAGTGAAATCATATAGTCTCAACATTTTTCCTAACTTAGTTCAATTAGTGTCATACTCTTAAGATCCATCCATGTTGTCGCAAATGGCAGTATTTCATCTTTTCTTATGGCTCAGTAATATTTCATTGTCTATATGTACCACATTTAAAAATACTATGTTAAATAAAAGTAGTAAATGTGGGCATCTTTTTCTTTTTCCTCATCCTAAGGAAAACAATTTTAGTTTTTCCCATTAAGTATGATGTTAGCTGTGTGTCTGTCATATATGATCTTTGTTTTGTTGAGATATGTTTTCTTATTTTCAATTTGTAGATGTTTTTTATCATAAAAAGATGCTGGATTTGTCAAATGCTTTTTCTGCATCTATTGAGATCATGTGGTTTTATCTTACAATTTGTTAATGTAGTGTATCATATTTATTGGTTTTTGAATATTGAACCACACTTACATTCCAAGAATAATTCGTTTGATCATGATGTGTGATAGTTTAATGTATTGCTCATTCAGTTTGCTAATATTTTGTTGATAATTTTTCCATCTAAGTTCATCATGGATATTGGCCTATAATTTTCCTTTTTTGTAATATCTTTGTCTGGTTTTGGAATCTAGGTAATGATCTCATAACATGGGTGTGGGAGCCTTCCATTTTCTTTAATTTTTTAAAATAGTTTGAGTGAATAGTTGTTAATTGCTCTCTGAATGTTTGGTAAAGTTCACCTGTGAAGCCATCTGGTCCAGAACTTTCCTTTCTTGGGAGATTTTTGATTACTGATTTGATTTTGTTAGTAATAATCAGTTGGGTCAGATTTTCTGTTTCTACTTGACTCAGTCTTGCAAGATTTTATGTTTCTAGAAATTTATCCTTTTTTTCTAAATTGTCCAATTCGTTGGCATACATTGCTTGTGGTATTTTCTTATAATCTTTTGTATTTCTGTGGAGTCAGTTGTCACTTATCCTCTTTCACTTCTGATTTCATTTATTTGGATTTTCTTTTTTTCTTGATGAATGTGTAAGACCTGAAACAATAAATTGCATGGAAGGTACTTATCTCATGGATTTTATGAATTTGACCTCAAAGGCAAGGGAAGTAAAAGCAAAAATAAATGAATGGAACTATATCAATCTAAAAAGCTTCTGCACAGCAAAAGAAACCATCAACAAAATAAAGGGGAAACCAACTGAATGGAAAATAATATTTTCAAATGATACCTTTGATAAGGTGTTAATATCTAAAAATATTAAAGAACGTATACAGCTCAAAGAGAAAACAATCTAATTAAAAAGGGGACCTGAGCAGACATTTTCCCCACAAAGACATATGAGTATCCAACAGACATATGAAAAGATATTCACTAATTATAAAGAAAATGCAAATCAAAACCACAAAGAAATATCACCTCACACCTGTTAGGATGGCTATTATCAACAGGACAAAAAAATAATAAGCGTTGGAGAGGTTTTAAAAAAATGGAACCCTCATATATTGCTAGTAGAAATCCGAGTTGGCATAGTCACTATGGAAAACAGTAAGGAGTTTTCTCAGACAATTATGAATAGAGCTATAATCTGACTCAGCAATCCCACTTCAGGCTATTTACCTGGAAAATTAAAACATTTAAATTTTTCCATAAAGAAATATGTACCTCGATTTTCATTGCAGCATTATTCACAGTGGCCAAGACTAGAAACAACTGAAATGTCCCTTGATAGATGATGGATAAAGAAGATGTAGTACATATATACAATGGAATATTACTCAGCCATAAGATAAAATATTGCCATTTGCAACAACATGGATGGATCTTGAGATTATCATGCTAAGCAAAATAAGCCAGACAGAAAAAGTTGAGAACCATATAATTTCCCTCTTATGTAGGATATAAACCTGAAAGCAACAAACGAACATGAGAAACAGACTCATGGGCATGGAAATAATTTAGTGGTTACCAGAGGTAGGGGAGACAGGGAGGAGATAGATAAAGGTGAAGGGAGTCAAATATATGGTGATAGAAGGAGATGTGACTTTGGGTGATGAACAATACAATACAATATACATATTTTGAATCATACACTTGAAACCTGTATGATTTTATTAACCAATGTCACCTCAATAAGTTTAATAAAAAATTTAAAGTGTTCATCAATTTTGTTTATCTTTTCAAAGAATTAGCTCTTGGATTCTTTGATATTTTGTACAAAATATCTAATTAACAAAATAGATATTTTGTTAATTAACAAAACTCTATTTTGTTAATTTCACATTAATCTTTATTATATTCTTTCTACTCACTTTGGACTTTGTGTGCTGTTGCTGGTTTTTGTTTTTTGTTTTTTGATTTTGTTTGTTTGTTTGTTTTAGTTCCTTTAAGTGTAAGGTTAGATTGCTTATTTGAATTTTTCTTGTTTCTTGAGGTAGACCTGTATTGCTATGAAGTTTTCTTTTAGAAATGCTTTAGCTGTGTTTCATATATATATATAATTGTTTTTATTTATTTCACATTCTGATTTCCACCAAGTTTAAAAAGCAAATAGTCTTAGATGAGAAAGCATAGTATTTTAAATTCATAGAGGGGCATGTTACCATGGAGAAATACAATTAGGAGTGTTGCCTGAAAGAAGAGAAAAATCATTACACAAAGTGAAAGGAACATAGGGTGGAGGCCATATGTAATTTGCCTAATGCCCACTTTTTAGTGTGTTTCTCACAATGAGCATCTAGCTACTAGGTGACCTTCTCATCTTTTTTCTTTGATTTTAGTAATCTCTGCTTTTTTGCAGGCTTTAATTGTTTTAAATTCATTAGTCTTCTCCTTTGTTAAATAATAATATTATTGCATATAAGTACCATATTTGATTGTTTACTGAGAAATCAATTTTGGCATGTACTTGTTTTTTTAGATGTAAGCATATTTATCAATCATCTATAGAAAAAAGTGCTATGACTTTTTAAATGTTTTGCTTAAATTTAGCTGACCTGATTTATCTTTTTATTAGCTCATAAACTTAATTAAAAATTAATGTATATGTACTCATGAAGTGAGTTGATTTTCTTTAGTTTATTTTAAATTGGTCGTGTTGTTTTTTTAAACTTTATTTTATTATTAGTTTCGAGTATACAGTACATGGGTTAGACATTTATATAGTTTATAAAATAAAAGAATTGCTCTTTCTCTGCTCTACACCTACCCATTACATTAATACTAACTGCATTCCCTATGCCATGCTCCCCATTTCCGTGGTGACCATCTATCAACTACCAACTTGTACTTCTTTAACCCTTCACACCTTTCTCCCAGCCCCCAAACCCCACTCCCATCGGGCTGTCACCAGATTATCCTCTATATTTGTGAGTCTGTTTTTATTAGATTTTTTCTTTTTGTTCCTTAGTTTCTGTATATAAGTGAAATCATATGATATTTATCTTTGTCTGATTTATCGACCTATATATATATATGCATGTGTGTGTGTGTGTGTGTGTGTGTGTGTGTGTGTGAGATATATATATATATATATATATATATATATATATATATAATTATTTTTTAGACAAGTCAAGCCTTGTTTGACCTCACAGATTGCAAGGACCTTGTCAGCTTACAATCCCTTATTTTTTATTTTTTATTTATTTTTTATGCCTATAGCACCTGGTCTTCCTAGGTGGTCTCCCATCCAAGTACTAACCAGGCCCGACCCTGCTTAGCTTCCGAGATCAGATGGGATCAGGCTTGTTCAGGGTGGCATGGCCATAAACTTCGCTCATATATTTTGAATAATCCTGTTTTTACTTTCATTTTTCTCAAGGTATTTTTTTATTTCTTCCTTGATCTCATCATTAATTCCTGCATTGTTTTGTAGCATGTTATTTAGCCTCTATGTGTTTGTGTGTTTTTCATTTTTTTCCTTGCAATTAATTTCCAGTTTCATATCCTTATGGTTGTAAAAGGTTCTAGATATGATTTCAGTCTTCTTAAATTTATTGAGAATTATTTTGTGGCCTAACATTCAACTTATCTTGAAAAATGCTCCATGTGCACTTGAGGAGAATGTATATTCTGCGGCTTTGGGGTGAAACACTCTATAAATATTACTTAAATTCATCAGGTCTAGTACTTCATTTAAGGCCTTGTTGGTTTCCTTGTTGGTTTTCTGTCTGAAAAATCTGTTAATTAATGTCAGTGGGGGTTAAAGTCACCTACTATGACTATATTGCTGTCAATTTATCACTTTATATGGGTCAATATTTACTTTATATATGTGGGTGCTCCTATGTTTGGTGTATAGATGTTTACTAGGGTTATATCCTCTTGTTGGATAGATCCTTTTATCATTATGTGATGCCTTCTTTGTTTCTTATTATTGCCTTTGTTTTAAAGTCTATTTTGTCTGATATAAGTATTGCTACCTCAGCATTTTTTTTCATTACTATTTGTGTAAAATATCTTTCTCCATTCCTTTATTTTCAGTCTGTGCGTGTCATTTGATCTGAAGTGGGTCTCTTGTAGACATCATATATATGGGTCTTGTATTCTTATCCATTCAGACACCCTACATCTTTTGATTGGAGGGTTTAATCCATTTACATTTAAAGTGATTATTGACAGGTACATAGTATTTGCCATTTTATTTGCCATTTTGCTATTCCCCACTGCTTCTTAAAGAAATCCTTCTAACATTTCATATAATACTAGCATGGTGGTGATGAACACCTTTAGCTTTTTATTATCTAGGAAGCTATCTGTCCTTAGATTCTGCTGTGTAGAGGCTAGCCTCCCCCCACCCCTTTAATTCCCCTCCCCTTCCACCCCTGACTTATGGATGTTGCCGTTTCCCCTTAAGAACTGGATCTCTGAAGGCAGGGTATCTCGTCCCACATGCTCGTGGTGTGCACCCGAAGCCTGGCACCCCGGCGCACTCGGCACACTCAGTGGGCCTGGCGCACCTAGGGTATGGTCCATGGCTCCATCTGGGGCGCGAACCCAGAACCTTCTGCATGTAAAGCAGATGCGCTAACCACTACACTATGGAGCCACCCAAGGCTAGCCTTTTGAACTGGGATTCACCACAGCAGGCTCATGTGTCTGTCGAGACCACCCTTTGTGTGTGCATCTTGTATGGCAAATCGAGTGGTCTGATACCAGCCTCTGGGTGTGTAGGTTCTGCAACTTCTTGTGAGGAGCTCCCCTTCAGATCAAGGTCAGTCATTGCCTATGGTGGCCTAGGGCTACCTGGTAGGAGCTACAAAGCTATCCATGGTTGGTCATTGCCTTTGCCCTACATGGAGGCATGTGGGAGAGATCACACTGTGAACTGAGGCCAGCTGCCACAAACTCTAGTCAAAAGGCCCAGGGCACCCTAAGACCTGAAATTACCTGCCAACTGCCCTTAACACTCAGAAGTTAAAAAAGCTTCATGTGATATGCAAGCTGAATGAGGCAGGGCCCCAGGGAATCACCAGGATTGCACAAACCGTGCTTCCCAGGTTAGTGCGGATTCAGATTTGGTGTCAATGCTCAGCCTGTGTCCACTCACAAAAGTCTCAGATCACACTGAGGCCAGCCGCTGCCTACCTTGGGCCCAGAGACCTCCAATATTTTTTCAAAAAATACTGCAGCTCAGGCCAGGAATTGTTGTCTCACACCAAAAGTGACTCTAGAGGTACTTGAGCCAAGGCCTGTTGATTGCTTCTGAAGGAGTCTTCTTCAGAAAGAGCTCCAAGTGGGGCTGGTTGCCCAGCCACAGAATTCCTCCAGCAATGTGAGTTGGGTGGGCTGGGTTTCAGGGAGTTACCAGGGTGGAGTAAGTGGAGTTCACCAGGCCAAAGCAAATTTAGATTTGGCCATGTCCGGGGAGAGCTTAACACAGCCAGCATGGTGCTCACATGTAAATTGCAAAAAAAAAAGGAGAGCTCAACAAAGGGACAATGACAGCTGTTTCTCCAGCCCTTGCCCTGAAGCCACACAACTCAGTCTTCTCTGTATGTCTTTGGCACCTCCTGAGCTGCTGTTCCTCTTCCAAAGTCAGGGTTAGAGCCTGCATGTGAGCAAATATGTGTGCAGGCACTTTAAGGGGATGCCTAGGTTCCTTCTGTCTTACTTAGACAGTCAGAATCATCACTAATTTTCAAAGGCAGGTATTATGGATGCGCCTCTTCCAGGCACTGGAACCCTGGGCTGGGGAGCCTGGTGTGGGCCTTGGGACCCTCGCTCCTCTGGAGAAGGACCTCCACAGCCTACATGTCCCTCCCAATGCTAAACTGTCACATGCGTTTGTGGGGCCAGCCCATTTCCGACTCCACCCCTCTTACAAATCAATGTGGTTTTCTCTTTAAATACTTAATCGTAGCAGTTTTATTTAGTAAAATTTCAGATGGTATTTCAGGTTGATCATTTTATAATTTAATTGTAATTTTAATGCAGTCATGGGAACTGGCAAGCACAGTTTATTTACTCTACTATCTTGACAAAATCCTGTAAAGCAGGAGCATTGTAAAATTAGAAATATCCTTGTGTAAATGACATTTACAATGTTTTTTTCAGGCAAAAATTATGTCCGTAATATCAGACCTGGATATATGTATAAATTTGATGTTAATATAGGAAAATGCTTCTTTTACATTAAAGTTAACGGAATGAATTACAATATGTGAATTGGTTTCAAAGTACATTATAATTTGGACAAGAAATATAGAAAAATGTTAAGCATTGATTCAAGTGATCATGGATGAATATCTGTGTTTGTCATTGTTGTTATAATATTGTTCTTGATAAAGACTTTAATAAGAAACTGCTTTACTACTATGACAGTTTTTACAAATCTCTTCCCTTTCTGTTGTCTCCAGTCATGTGGAGAGGGAAAGAGACAGAACCCACAGATTTCACCCTGTTAGGACTTTTCCCATAATTTGGACACACCCCAGTCATAATCTTCACAATTCTCCTGATCTGCATGACCACCTTCACTGGCAACATTCTGCTGGTCCTGCTCATTTACTTCCTGCTTAGTTAGCTCTCCTTAATGGATTTGACTTTGACTTCTAGCATTGTCCCCAAGATGGCAGTAAACTACTTCTCTGGACGGCAGAACATTTCATTCCTAGCTTATGTGACTCAAATATTCTTCTCCCTGACTGTGGGCACTGCAGAATGCATCCTTATAACTCTCATGTGCTTTGATCACTATGTGGCATCTGTAATCTCCTCCAGTACCTCGTCATCATCAGTCCCAGGGTTTGCTTACAGATGATTGTTATGTCTTGGGCTGGAGGAACACTTACTTCCTTGGGCCACACTGCCTTCACCTTGCATTTTTGTATCTGCAGATCCAGAGAGATCCCTCACTTTTTCTGTGAAGTCGTGGCTGTCCTTAGGATTGTCTGTGAGGACATCTCAGCCTATGAAAAGGCAGTGGTAGTGACCAGCATCCTTGTTTTGCTGGTGCCCTTATCTCTCATCTTGTCCTCCTATGTTCTCATCTTCCTTGCTGTACTCCAAATGAACTCCCCAGAAGTCAGCAACAAGGCTCTGGCCACTTGCTCCTCTCACCTCTGTGTGGTGGGTCTCTACTTGTCTACTTTGGTCCAGGTGTGTGCATCTACATGAGACCTGGCTCTGCCAAGACTTCAAAGTTGAATCAGGGTCTCTTTTTGTTTGGAATGGTCTTCACCTCTCTCTTGAATCCTCTTGCCTATAGTATCTGAAACAAGGAAGTGGTAGGTGCACTAAAAAAGTTGATGGGGAGTTATCAGTCTTCCAAGTAGAGGACAGAAAGCTCACTATCAGCTGCGAACAATTCAGAGATGTACCAGCAAAGGGGCATTTTGTCAGTTAAAAAATAACCCCTTTGGGATCCTGGAAGAGTCAACTAATATTACTGAGTGGCAAATTTTTCTACATCTGCAGAAAATAAATGTTTAAAGTTCTTTCCTGTCTCCATCTTAGGATTTCTGTCTAGTAGTCCCACATGAAATGTTGGTACAGGGCAAGGGATTATTCTCATCCTTCCTCTGTACCATTTCTACTTGATGGTCACATGTACACTAACATTTGCTGAGCTTCCTGTTGGTTCCATGAGAGAAAGTTCAGTGTATGTACCCACTGAATGCAGAACATCCCCTCTGAGGCTCTCGGGTGATGCCTCAGAAGCACTCACTGGTTAGTTAATGGGTATAAGGATAGATTGTTGAGAATCAAATAAATTTTCCAGTGTTGTTTTGTTCTACCTAAGAAGATTATTAATTTCTCTCAATTTTATAAAACTGCAAGGTCTTCACTTCTATGTCAGTGCTTCCAATGAGTGGCTCCCTGATCACCTGAGTTAGAATCACATGTTTTCTGTATTAATTATACCCACAAAGTAGTTCTGTGTCATTCCAGGCCAGCAGAATTAGCACATGTTAAATGGGGCTCAGGAATCTGACTGGCAGACCTTCAAGAGATTCTCCCAACCACCAACGGATGGGAGCCTCCCATCTATTTATGAACCTAGTTACTTTTCTAGACCAACTTGGCAAAATACTTTACCAGTCTTAAAGTTTTCTGATCTTTTTATAAAGTATCTATAGGATAGGTTAAGGTAGCTGGCAGAAACTAACGCTATTTTCAAAAATGGTAGAAAGTAAATCTTTCTTTATAATTTTAAAGTTTTGAACACTGAGAAGTGAGTAAATAAAGTAGCAAAGAAAGGAAATGTTTATGTAATAAAATATAACTGATTTAAAATATTTATAATATAGAATAAAAATTTAAGCAAGATGCATTATAGGTGTTTCCAAAATGTTGCTTTATTTCAAAAATTGAACATATTCGAGATAGTTAGTGAGGACACTAGGAACTATTTACATGTATTTCTTAATGATAAGTGAAATAGAGAAACAGACCAGTTTTTCAATGGATAGAAAACACTCAAATTGAGCACTAACCTCTTGGTTTATCCCCCCTTATATGTCTCAGAAGCCAGCAATTGGACATTTTATTGTAAAGATAAAAGAAGTGAATTTTGTAAAGCTTAAAGATCCTTATATCAAATATCAACTGTTGCAAAAATATTAAGCATGAGCCTACTAGAATTTCTAGACTAACAGTCTAGGTTTAGGAAATCTAGTTCAAAAAACATCTCTGGGAACTTTTCTTAATGCTGAGTCAATACACACCTTCCCTGGAGAGTGAAATGATATGTCAGCCATTTCTAATAAGGGGAATGTGACATGTAATGGACCTCTTGTAGGGCTGTCACCATTCACTTGGTAGGGCCATCACACTCTAGGACTGCAAGGAGGGTCAACAGGTAAGGTTGTGTTTGGAAGATTACACTAGGAATGAAGGGAGAAATAATAAGGAAGGCTATTTCAAGCTAAAGAGTATGGTTTCAAAATACATGTTCATAGAGCATGTTACATAAGTTTGGAAATTTTAGTGGAGAGTTCTATTTTTATATGGATGTAATAAACATTTTAATCATGTGAAGGTCACAGCAAATAGTTTACCAGGTGGGTCACAGGGAAGGCACTCATCTTGGACTTTGGACCATGTGCTTGTGACCCACTATTGCTGGAGGAGCATCTTTGCAAGAAATGACTTAATCCTTTAAGGGGAAATAATTGAATAAAAATAATCAACTACGTAGTCATTTAAGAGAATTATGATGTTTATGTTTGTGGTTTTCAGATAAATTATTTGTTTTGGAGGAATGTTGTGTGGTTGGGAAATTGAGTTGGAGTTTTTTTCTCATTTTTTTCTTACATTTGGAACAGTGAAAGTAAATTAGCCGCCTTTTAAAAAAATAATTATGATTCCATCGTAATTAAATCATAGTTCTTTTATTTTTTCCATTATCTTGTTCATGATTTTAAATTTCTTTCTCTAACAGTTGTCTTCTGTGCATATATTTTGTTGTAGAACACTCAAATCTCTTCAGTAAATATTGTTTTAAAAATTAACCACATTAGAGAGACATGGCGGAGTGAGAAATGTTCCCAGATCTCTCCCCTTGAAACAGAAATAAGCTGAACATCTATATCTGATTTTTTTAAGCCTACAGCATCAGGTATTCCTAGGTGATTAAGCTGAACATGTAAAACTGAACAAAATCACCTAACCAGCACACCAACATGTCTGAGCATTGGATCTGTGCATAAGAGCTAACACAGGTCAAAATCCCTGGAATTGGGAGGTAGACTGGGAGAAACAAAGAAGCTTCATGCAGGAGGAGGAGGAGAGGAGAAGGTGCAGCGAGTTCATTGAACAGCCCACCCTGAGAGAGCTGTGAGCTCCACACAGTGGCAGGGCCCAGGGATCAGGGCAGAAAACAGAGAAGTGGTGATGTAAGAGAAGTGTGGATGGCAGAGAAGCAATAGTTGATTATTACTAGCCACAGTTGCAAAACTCAAGGCTGAGCTGCAGCCCACATCCCCCAACCCAGAGGCCCCTCCCCCCATATCCTCTAAGACTGAACACCTCAGAGCTCCAGGGGAATCTGAGCAAATGCTACTGAAATTGTTGCTTACACTGACAGGGTCTGAGATTGAGGGTAGCAAGCATGATTAAATATCTATAAGGACAAAAAAGGCATTATTAAAACTTTATATAAAGCAGGGATCCAAGAGGCTTAGATGCCATCTACTGGAAACCAAAAGAAAAATGCATTCTTTGCAACAAGCTAAACAGAGACCTTTATATATGCATTAAAATGCATATATATGCTTTATATATGCTTAATATATGCATTAAAATGCATAAATGCATTAAAATGCATATATATGCTTTATATATGCTTAAAAATGCATTCCTTGCAACAAGCTAAACAGAGACCTTTCCAGAAATCTTCTTTCTGGAAAAAAAAAGGCAGAATACATTTCCATTAATGCCCAGTTAGAGAAACAGTCCATTAAACACCAGGACCAATCAAGGTGACAAGGCATCTCAGAAAAAAAAAAAAAAAAATCTTCAGAAAATAAGCTTACGGACATAGAAATATGTGACTTAAATGACAGAATTCAGGATGGTACTTCTGAAGAAACTCAGTGAGAATTAAAACAATTCATATCAACAATTTCAGGAATTGAAAAAAACAACTAGATGAGCAGAATGAGTTCTTTAGCAGAGAGATTGAAACCCTCAAAAAGAAACAAATAGAACTCCTGGATATGAAGAACACACTGAAAGAAATGAAAAAAGAAATAGAAAGCTTGGAAAATAGAGTCAACCAAATGAAGGAAAAGATCAGTGATATTGAAGACAGAAATTTAGAAATAAATCATAAGGAAGAAAGAAACTGAAGAATAAAAAATAATGAAAGAGAAATACAAGAACTAGCTGATACCATCAGGAGAGGAAACAAGAATAATGGGCATTCACAAAGGGGAGGAAAGGGAGCAGGGATTAGAAAGCATTTTCAGGTAAATAGTGATGAGAATTTTCCAAATCTAGGGAATGAACTGGAGCTTGGAATCTGAGAAGTTAATAGAACACCCAATTATCCCAAACTTTTCCTACACATTGTATTAAAATTATTAAAAATCAATGACAAAGATAGAATTCTTGGGGCAGCCAGGGAGAAGAAGATGGTAACCTATAAAGGAAAATCCATTAGACTGTCGTTGGACTTCTCAGCACAAATGTTACAAGCCAGAAAGAAATGGAATCAAATATTTAAACTATTAAGTGAAAGGAATTACCAGCCTAGAATAATGTATCCAGCTAAGCTCTCATTTAGATATGAAGGAGAAATAAAAACCTTTCCAATACAAAAATTAAGGGAATTCTCTACCTGAGGCCTTCATTATAGGAAATACTGAAAGGGGTCAGCTCAACTGAAACAAAATAACAAAAACTATAAATAATTAGGAGTAAGGTGACTAGCAGGATGATAGAAGCATAGGAGTGCAATTCTTACCAAGAACAGGGCATTATAAACTTAAACAATAAGAAGAGATTTGCTATAGCAAGATAGTAATGAACGTTCAGCATATAGAGGGATGAATTGAGACAACAATGACAGAAAAGGGGAGGAGTCAAACATCCAAATTCACAGAGGAATGGAGATAAGGTATGCACAGAAGAAAATAGATGACTGTATATATATACTATCCTTTACATATCTGTAATGGTAATCACATGCCAAAGATTCAGAACTAAAGTATATAACACAAAATGAAAAGGACCAGAGGGAAAACCCTCAAAACTCAGACAAATTAAAGAAAACAGAAACACAAGGACAAGGAAGCAATAGAAACACAGCTACCAGAAAGCAAAAGATATAATCACTATAAGAAGACCTCATATTTCAATAATCACTCTAAATGTAAATGGAATGAAATGACCAATAAAAAGACAGAGTTGCAGATTGCATCAAAAAACAAAACCATATGCTGCTTCCAGGATATCTCAGTTCCAAAAACAAATATAGACTAAAGTAAAAGGGTGGAAAATAATATCTTAAGCAAATGGCATTCAAAGAAAAGCAGAAGTAGCACTACTAAAATCAGATGAAAGAGACTTTAAAATAAAAAAGGTAAAGAAAGATACTTAGGGACATTTCATAATGATAAAGGGAATCATACATCAAGAAGATATTAATATCTATGATCCCAATAAAGGAACCCCTAAATATATAATATGGTTACTAACAGAACTAAAGGGAGAAACAGAACAAAACACTATCATAGTAGGGAACCTAAATACCCCACTGTTAGATATGTATACATCATCCAAACAGAAATCAATAAGGAAATAATATCCTTACATGGCACATTAGACCAACAGGACATATTTGACATTTATAGAGCCTTTCATCCCCCAAATGCTGCTTATACATTTTCTAGTGCACATGTAACATTCTCAATGACTCACCCTGGCCAATATTACCCTGATACCAAAACCTGGTAAAGATAACACACAAAAAGAAAACTACAGACCGATATCTCTCACGAAGACAGATGCAAAAATCCTGAATAAGATACTGATGAACCAACTACAGCAACAGACTAGGACACAGAGATACCCTCAATAAATATAAGAGTGTTGAAATCAGACCAATTGTAATCTCTGATCATAATACTTTGAAGCTAGAGATCAATTGTAAAAAGAAAGCGGGAAGAACCAGAAATATATAGAGATTAAACAACATACTACTGAAGAATAACTGAGTCAGAGAAGAAATAAAAAAAATTGATCAAGAGATATATAGAAATGAATGATAATGATAGTACAATGTATCAAAACTTTAGGGACACAGCGAAAGTGTCATAAGAGGAAAGTTTGTATCATTATAGGCCTATCTCTCAAAAACAAGAATGAGACCAAATAAACAACCTAACACTTCATCTTAAAAAACTAGAAAAGGAAGAACAAATGGAGCCCAAAGTCAGCAGAAGGAAAAAACAATCAAACTTAGAGCAGAAATAAATGAGACCGAAAACAAAACAATAGAAAAAATAAATGCCAGGAAGAGCTAGTTCTTTGAGAAGGTTAATAAAATTGACAAATCCCTGGCTGGACTCACTAATGAAAAAGAGAAAGGACACAAATAAACAAAATCGGGGTGAAAGGGAGAGAATTATGGCAGACACTGCAGAAATACAAAGGATCATACAAGAATACTATGAAAAAGAATATAACACCAAATTTAATAACCTAGAAGGAGTGGACCAGTATATAGAAAAATATGATCTTCCTCGACTGGATGAAGAAGAACTGGAAAATCTAAATAGACTGATCAGCAGTATGGAAATTGAAACAATCATCAAAAACCTACCAAAAAGTAAAAGTACAGGACCAGATGGATTCACCAGTGAATTCTATCAAACATTCAAAAAAGATTTACCATCTATTCTCCTCAAACTCTTCCAAAAAAACAAAGAGGCGACAATACTTCCTAATTAATTTTATGAGGCCAATATTACTCTGATACCAAAACCTGGTAGAGATGACACACAAAAAGAAAATTACAGACCAATATCTCTCATGGCCACAGATGTAAAAATCCTAAATAAGATACTAGTAAACTGAATATAGCAACATATTAAAAAGATTATGCACGATGATCAAGTGGGCTTCATCCCAGGGGCACAGGGATGTTTCAACATACGCAAATCAATTAATGTAATACACCACATAAACAAATTAAAAAATGAGAATCATATGATCATATCGGTAGATGCAGAAAAAACCTTCGGCACAATACAGCATCCATTTATGATCAAAACACTTAATAAAATTGGTATAGAAGGAAAATATCTTAACATAATAAAGGCCATATATGACAAACCCTGAGCCAACATTATACTTAATGGTGAAAAACTAAAACCCTTCCCTCTAAGATCAGGAACAAGACAAGGCTGTCCACTATCACCACTGTTATTCAGTATAACATTGGAGATCCTAGCGAGTGCAATCAGGCAAGAGAAAGACATAAAAGGCATCCAAATAGAAAACAAAGAAGTCAAACTGTCACTGTTTGTGGAAGATATGGTTCTCTATACAGAAAACCCTAAACATTCCACAAGAACACTATAAACAGTAAGCAAATACAGTAAAGTTTTTGGATACAAATCAATGTTCAAAAACCCATAGCACTCTAACAATGAAGTGTCAGAAAAAGAAGTGGAAAAAGTAATTTCTTTTGCAATTGCAACAAAAAGAATAAAATACCTAGGAATAAATCTAATGAAGCATGTAGAGGACCTATATAATGAAAACTATAAGGCCATATTAAAAGAAATTGAAGAAGATACAAAGAAATGGAAATGTATTCCATGTTCTTGGATTGGAAGAATCAACATAGTTAAAATGACCTTTTTACCTAAAATATTATACAATTTAATGCAATCCCCTTCCAAATTCCATTGGAACTTTTTAAAGAAATAGAACAACAACAAAAAAATCATCAGATTCATATGGTAAAACAAAAGACCTGAATCGCCAAAGCCATCCTGAGAAAAAGTACGAGGCTGGAAGCATCACTCTGCCTGACTTCAAACTGTACTACAAAATGACAATAATCAAAATGGCATGGTATTGGCAGAAAAACAGACACAGACCAATGGAACAGAATCAAGAATCCAGAAGTAAACCCATGTTTATATGAACAAATAATTTTTGACAAAAGAGCCAAGAACTTACATTGGAGAAAGGAAAGTCTCTTCAATAAATGGTGCTGGGAAAACCTACAAAAGAATGAAACTAGATATTGTCTATCACCATACACCAAAATGAACTCAAAATGGATTAAGGACCCGAATATAAGACCTGAAACAATAAATTGCATAGAAGAGAACATAGGAACTAAACTCAAGGACCTTGGACTTAAAGGATTTTATGAATTTTATTGATCTCAAAGGCAAGGGAAGTAAACGCTAACATAAATGAATGGGGACTACATCAAACTAAAAAGCTTCTGCTCAGCAAAAGAAACCATCAGTAAACTAAAGAGACAACTATTGAATGGGAGAAGATATTTGCAAGCAATACTTTCGATAAGGGCCTAATATTCAAAATATACAATAAACTTATATGACTCAATAACAACAACAACAACAACAACAACAACAACAATAACAACAAAAGATCCAATTAAGTAATGGGCAGAAGACCTGAACAGACACATCTCCCAAGAAGATATACAAATAAATGGCCAACAACCATATGAAATGATGCTCATCGCTAGCTATTAGGGAAATGCAAATCAAAACCACAATGAGATACCATCTCACACCTGTTGGAATAGCTGTTATCAACAGGACAAATAATAGCAAGTGTTGGAGAGGATGTGGAGAAAAAGGAACCCTCATACACTGCTGGTGGGACAGCAAATTGGTACAGGTACTATGGAAGAGTATAGCGGTTTCTCAAAAAACTAAGAATTGACCTGCCATATGATATAGCAATCCCTCTACTGGGTATTTACCCCAAAGACTTGAAAATTCATATCCAAAAAATATGTGCAAACTGATGTTCATAGCAGCATTATTCATGGTGGCCAGGACATGGATGCAACTGGTGTTCTACCATAGAAGATTAGATAAAGAAGCTGTGCTACTTATATACAATGGAATCTCAGCCATAAGAAAAGAAGAAATATAGCCATTTGCGACAACATGGTTGGACCTCGAGATAATCATGCTCAGCGAAATAAACCAGACAGAAAAAGTTGAAAATCACATGATATCTATTACACGTGGGATATAAACCTAAAAACAACAAATGAGCAGGACAAACAGAGACTCATGGACATTGGCAATGCACCAGTGGTTACCAGAGGTTATGAGGTGGGGGTGGAGGGTAGAGGTAGACGGGGTAAAGGGGGTCAAATATAGGGGGGTAGGTGGAAGGCGAAGTGGGTAAAGG
>NW_024349798.1:17904419-17905844 GCF_902729225.1 Pteropus medius | reverse complement strand
CATTTCTTTGTTTCATCACTTTATTAGCCTCTCTGTGTTCATTTCTATGTGTTAGGAATATTTATTTTGTTTCTCAGCCATGGCCAGATGGCCTTATGTGGAAGGTGTCCTGTGTGTGGCCCAGTGGTGCACTCTCCCTGATCCCCTATGCCAGGAGGCTCTGGACGTGATTTTTGTGTGGGTTGTGCATTATCTTCTGTTGTCACCAAGCTTTTATTGTTGTTAGTACATCAGTGGATGGGATTAACACTCAGCCTAACTGTGGAAACTGGCTGCACCCACAGGGTATGAGTTGCTGTGTGGGGGCAGGCCCCAATAAGTGAGATTTGCCCTAGCAGGCTTGTGTACTTGTTGCAACCACCCTTTGTTTATACTGCTAATGGGGCTAGTCAGCGGTTGCTCTGTTGTGTTCTGATGCCAGCCTCTGATACGCTGGTTTTGTGGCCCCTTGGTAGTGGCTCCCCCAAAGGCCAAAGTCAGCCACTGCTTTTGTTTGCTCAGGAATACCCGGTGAGAACTACAAAGCAATCTGTAGATGGTTGTTGCCTATGCTGGGTATATAGGTAAGTGGAAGAGACAACAATTTGTAGGCAGCGGTCGGTAATCCCCCGTCCCTGACCTATGGCAGTTTATCAGAGGGACCAGTGCTCCTCAAGGCCTGACACTGCTTGTTGGTTGCCTATAAGTCTCTGAAACAGGAAGATTCTCTGGGTGATATTTGTTCGGTGGCTCAGGGACCCCAGGTGTCTCCTGGGTCTATTGAGTAAATTTCCCCTGCCACTGCAGTGTTAGTTTACATGCCAGTGCTGTCTCTGTGGCTCCCTGTACAAGTTTCCAATCATAGCAAAGTTAGCTGCTGCCCACCTTCGGCCCAAATACTCCATTCCAGGGCAGGGGAAGCTGCCGATCAACATGCGGCAGACACCTTGTGTATTAGATGGAGCAGTAGTTTAGGGAGTCAAAGGCCATCATGCCAATACAGACCCCTGTGATTCCCTCAAGAGATATTTCAGCTCGTACCACAGCAGTGGTCTGTCCACAACTGTTTTCCTTGAAATGCGCTCACTGCACTAGCCAATATCTGTTGCCTGCACAGGCTGCCCAACCCCATAGCCAAGCAGGGCATGGACAGCTGCCTCTTAATGGGCTGCAGGCACTTTTTGGCTTAGATGAAGCAGGATCACAGGGAGACAAGGGCCATCAGGCCAATACATCCTCAGTTTTGCTGCAAATTCTGTGCCTGGGTGTTCCCGCTGTAGCAACAGATCACAGTGAGACCAACTGCCATCTGGGGCAGTCTCACAGACCCCTGCGCTTCCTGGATGCACATTGCAATTCTTGCAGGCAGCAGATATCTGTTCAGTGCCCTGTGCTAAATAAAGTTTGTTGCCCGTGTGGACTGGGGGATCCGGGGCCGGGGGCGGG